>NW_028263392.1:17292500-17325000 GCF_051168715.1 Poecilia mexicana
AGTCCGACGAGACGGAGCGGAGGGGTGGGGGGTAAAACGCCTCAGAGACCCGGCCCAGGCAGGAGGTGGGGGGCAGAAAGCAGCGATAGAGACGGATGAAACGAGAGCAAACCGGCGGGATCGGTGGCGGAGACGCTGGGTGCTGGGTTGCCAGGGACAGAGTGGTGCGGTTGCCAGCTGTAACCATGGTAACAGCTTCCCATGGTGTGAGTTTTGGGCTGGGGGTGAGGTGCTAAGTGTACGGAGGGGGAAGCAGAGTGCTGCGTGTTTTCTGGGCCGTGTGTAAGATTGCTTTCTAAAACCATAAAGTATCTGTTTTTTACTCCAGCTCAGAAACGCTTCAGTGGCCTTGATGAGCGGCAGCTCCAGGCGACGTGGCGGTCCACATCTAGAGCCGCCCGGAGCCGAGCTGCAGGCCCAACGAAGACCTCCAAACGAGAGCAGCCTCCAGCCAATCAGCAGGAGCCACCCGGCAGGGCGAAGGAAACGCAGTAAGCCAGAATGTTTCTGAAACGCTCTGTTGAAACCTCCAGTCTAAACACGATGCTATCGCAGGAGTCCAGACTATAGGGGGCGCTGCAGTTAACCCCTTAACCTCTGGACCTCTTTTTGAGAGTCGATGGAAAATGATGTTTAATAAACCTTCAGCGTTACAAGATTGACTCAAGATAAAGGCAGGACTGTACAGAATAACCCTGAGGTCTGAGAATCACTCATGTCACTGACCAAGATGGCTGACAGTGAAGAATGCACTTTGTTACGTCAATATACCTTTAAAATCCTACGGTCACATTACAAAACACCTACAGTACAGGTTCTGATCATTTACTGGACCAACATGTAAGCAAAGCAGTAAAGAGATTCTGGTGATTCTTCTAAATGAACCATTTGGGCTCCAAATGAAATTCCTCTACTTTTTTCTTTGAGTCTATTTTTCCACGTATCCAACCATCAATCCATAAACTGTCATTCCAGTTAATTATTGTTTTAGCAACAAGAGTCAAATCCTCCTCCCTGGTGTCTGCAGGTCAGAGTTCAGTTCTCCTGTCAGACGTGTCAACAGTTTCTGAGCAGCTCATTGGCTGGTCTGGATGATCGACACGTCAACAAACCGTCAGAGCCAATAGAACCTGAGGATACTCAATAAAAATCCACCATCATTCATGGATGACATTTAATCCAGCATGGATTATGATTATAAAACAGGAAAGTTTAGACTGAATTTATGTTTCTGCTTCATGAAATGAGCCTCATTGTTCCTGCTGGTTCAGTCAGAGAAGTGATGCTGATATGTTGGGCTTTAGTCTGGAAGTGAGTCGTCACTGTGTGACTGAGACTGAACATCCAGACAGAAATATTCTTTGTATCAATGCATCACCAAATGTTAAAATGGCCTTTTCTAAATGTATTTTATGAAATAAGTGGAGAAAAATTGAGAAAAAACAATTATATGTACTTTGCAGAATACAGGAAAAGAAGTCCAGGTGCTAGAATGGTCCAGTCAAAGTCCAGACACAAATCCAATGGAGACTGTGAAGCAAGACGTTCGTAGTGAGCCTGAGCTGAGATGTTTGGGTCAGAACACGGGGTCACAGACTGCATGCTAACAGCACAGCTCCCTGCAGAGGAGAAGCTGCGAAGACGTCAGCGACACTCAGCCGAACGCGGAGAGACGGAGTTATTTCTGCCCAGCTAACACAACCCCGGTGTGTGTGGGCGATGCAGCGCCTGCAGCCATGCTTCTCTCTGCTGGAATGTGGATTTATGAACGGGGTTATAGATGGCTCGCAATTTATGCAAACAGCAGAAAAACAACCGCCTAGTTTATTATTTATAGTCCAAGCATAATTCTTGCTTTATGTTTGATACTATAGCCTGATTTGGTTTAATTAAAATATGAATTTATGATCCAAACAATCCAGAGGATTAGCAGAATATTCTCCTGTTGGACCAGAAACCTGCAGAATCTGAGCTGCTTCCAGCTGCTGAAATGATTTTATTTATAAGGAAGCATTTAAAGATTCACAGTGAAATATTTAGAAAGAGTTCCTTTGTGTTTAATGTCTCTGCTCCAGATAAAGTGCAGTCAGCGCTGCTGCATAAAACAATGTGCAGTAATGATGTTTACCTGCAGATCAGAGCAGTTTCTCATACTTAGGTTTATTTTTTTAATATTTCCATCAAAGAAAGTGAAAAATGAGAGAAAATGGTGGCGGTAGAGGCGCTCCAGTTGTTCCCATCCCCGTTTTCTTTGCCAGGATGTAATCTGGGCCGATCCATCAGAGAGCAGTAATGAGGTCTAATGCTAGGACCCACTGCTTGCTAATGACACCTCGGCCGGCCCGGCACCACGTCGGCCTGTCGGAGCCGCGGACCCCTGCTGGGCGGCGGGCAGCTGGGACCCGACCTCTGACCCGCAGGGAGACAGACCCTTACATCACAGCAGCAGGACAAGCTGCTGGAACGGATCTAACAGCTACGATGCTGAAGGAAAGTCATGCTACTCATCTGCTAAACAAACACTTACAGAGAAGATAGATAATCTAGGATCATTAGAGAGATTCTACATTAAAAACGTCCCAGGCTGGAACCCTTTGTGTTGTGTTTCTGGTACGCCTGTATTTCTGATGCACAGGCCACATCTGCTAACAGTGATAGACGACAAATTCACTTCTCTGGTCCCACTGAGGTTTAGTTTCTGAACCGATCTGATCTGGAAAACACTGTTGTTGTGTTCAAGGAGTTAGCATATCACTGAAGGTATTCAAGCCTTGGATATCATCTGAATGCTAACCATGCTGCTAATGCTAACGTCAGCATCCTCAGTCTAAAGAAGCTGCATAGCTTCACTTTGCTCCAATCTGATGGTTGAAGAACCAGAAGATTAAAATCTATAAATATGTTTTTGTTTAGCTCATTTATCTGTTTATTCAATAATTTAGCAGCAAAAATGGTTTTTAATTGAAAATGTTGCTGATTTTATCAGTATAGTTTAATTAAAATGTGATTAATTGCAGACCCTGAAATTAAGGTAAAAATGAACAGAGTAACACTTTAATAAGGATTCCAGCACAGTTAGCCATGACAGGAAGTTAGAAAAGTGGCAGTTTATCTCTCCCATTGCTTCAGAAGTGACAGGACTGTTAAAGATTGAGTTTTTCCCCATGTGTCAGTCCTTTTTGTCCAATTCAGTAAAAAAATGAACTGACATCTGATTCAGTCTTTCTGCCGCCCACTTTTCCTTCATTTTTCTACTTTTAGAGACAGTAGATGGAGAAGGCTTGAGGAAATAAGGCGTTTTCTCTTTCTGATTATCTTCGTCTGAGGCAGATTCAGACACTTTCCAGAGGAGAGGAAGTAGAGAAACAATGGAGGAAACATCTTGATAAACACGGGGTGTCACAGTTTGATGGCTGATCTCAGCAGCCCGTTTTACTCAGAATTTAATTCAGCTGTGATAATTTTAGGAGGATGGAAGTGACACTTCAAATAATGCAATAATAGACCCCCTGCTGCTGCTCCACATGGAATCTGAAGTGCATTCTTCACGCAGTTCAGATGGAAGATTGAGGTGATTGCTGTTGCCATACAGGGTCCATTTTTTCCTTCCAGAAATTCAGTCAGATTTGGTTTTTTAAGACAAATTTACAGATCTGAGCTGGACGTTGCATCCTGCTAAATGCAAAGCTGGCTTCACACACACACACACACACACTTTCACACACACCAATCTGCCAGCTTTTTCCACATTAAACAAGCCGACGCAGAAAGGAGCGGGAGGACGGAGACAATGCAAGGAGAAGCAGCCAGAAATGAGGAGAGCTGGCAAAACAGGAAGGATCACACCAGAGCGGAGGAGAGAATGACAGACAGAGACGGAGAGAAAGACGGAGGGAAAGACGGAGACACAGAGAGACGGAAACAATGAGGAGAGAGACAAAGCAGGTGGCCTGGGTAATTGCCTGGGGAATATAATGAATGAGCCTCAGTGTGTCTGACGGAATAGGAAATCGTCTCTATCTTCTCATTCCGCTCGCTCTCTCTCTCTCCTCCTCGCTCTCATTATCTCTCGCCCTCGCTCGCCCCCCGGCCCCCTCCTCTTATCCATCTCCTGTGCTCCCCTTTAAACATATCTGCTAACCCAATCTCTCTTGCTCGGCGTTTGCCAGCATCCTTTCTCTCTCCACTGCAGAGCTTTTAACACCTTTTCTTTCCTCTCAACTTGACTCCCTGCTAATTTCTGTTCCCACCTCCACTACCCCCCACCCACCCACCCACCCACACACACACACACACACACACACACACACACACACACACACACACCCCCACACACACCCCCCCCCACACACACACACACACACACACACACACACACACACACACACACACGCCTCAGCCTGGACAGCTGCACCTTTCATGACGACACGTTTCTGCAGGATGGAGCTGGATTTCAATCGGACTCAGACAGCAGCAGCGCTGCAGACCTGATACTATAGATAAATCCATCCAGGGAACATTTGTCTTTAAATTAAAGGTAATCTATATGTGTTTTTATAATTAATCTACCAAAACGTAGCGCCATGGCGACAAAGTAGAGGCGACCCCACAGGAAACTGGGAGAGGAGCTGAAGGAACCTGAAAGGTTCAACTTCATCATAAAGAAAGTTCATCCCACTGCTCACTGTCAGCTGGGAGACGTTTGACTTTCCTGCACAGCATCGCAGTGAGATCAAGATTTGGACTTTGACTAGACCCAGGACTTTCCAGCTCTACCTTTTCTACTGGTTTCTCTCAAAACAATAAATCTGTTACCTAGTAACAGAAAATATACCCAAGTAAAATGTAGCCATCTAAGAAATTATTCAAGTATAAAAGTATTTGGTAAAAAGTTTACTGAAGTACTGAGTAACTGTCCAAATTATCAATCATCTAAGATTTAAAACTTACATCATTAGATGGACCAAGATATTAAATTTAGCAGAAATGTTTTAAGGACCAAAATGATAATAATTTAAATAAGTAACAAAAAAATTAAATTAGGCAAAAGAAAATGTTTACAAATCAAATTTTTTCAATCAAAAATTTATTAAACTAAAAAACTGCAGGTGTGTGTCTGTGTCACACACCTGCCTGGTGAATGTTTGGTTACAACATGTTTGTTTTTCATTCAGTGGGAAGAAAATTTTACTAAAGCAAGAGCAGAGATACTTCATAACAAAACTACTCAAGTAAAAAGTACAGTGCAGTAAATGTACATTTTTTCAAAAAAGTTACTCAAGTAAATGTAACTAGTTGCTACCCGACTCTCTAGTAATGATGGGCTTCAGTATTCAAAGTGGTTCTGGACCGGATCAGCCGTAAACAACTGAAATCCAATCAAACTTTAAGACTCCCTTTAAAAAGGCTGCCAACTTAAGGGTATTATGTGTTTCTTATAGAACAATAAAGTAATTATGTTACCTTCAGTAGTTTAAGAAATAAAATATGACTTAAAAGAATATAACTTTGAAATTGGGCCCCTGTCTCTTTAAGAAGCTCCTGCTCTTTCTGACAGGTGGGGATTCAGCCAATCAGTAATGAGATCCATCCAATAAACAACTAATTCTAATTAAAACTACTGAGATGTTTGTGATTAATCCAAAGTTTTCAGTGTCAGTTTGTTTGAATGTTTGCTCCATTTCTGATGAACCAGAACCAAAGCTTGGATCTTCTCTGTAAACTACCAACCGATCTCCTGATGGGATCGGTCTTCAGGGGGATGTGAAGTAAAGCTTTCGGTTTCCTTTAGCCTCGCTGTGGCGGAGGCGCTTTGTTTAAGAGTAGAAACGGGTCGATTCAACGTCAAGATGAAGATGAAGACGAGGGTCGTTTGGGAGGAAGGGGACAGATAGCGTCACCTCTCCCATTCAGGTCCAGCCGACGGGACGCCTCAGCCGCCTGAAAGGAGGAAACAGGAAGTGAAAGAGGCCTTTCATCCTCCTGCCTCCTCTTCCTCGCCCCCTTCGCTCTCCACACAGGCAGATAAAAACATCCAATCACGGCGCGACGAGCGGCGAGGAAGAAAAGGTTCAATCACGTTCTTCTCCCCATTTCAGAGCCGGGAGTCACGTTGCTGGGTGGCAGGGATCTGGATAGCTGGGGAACACGGTGGGGCGCTAAGAGGAAACTTCATCCATTCTGCATGACAGGACAGCGATATGAAATACCAGCAGAGAGAAACGATGCCGTTCACACAGAAACCAAACAGACGCTTCACAACAACTGAACTGCCGATCACGACGACCGAACCGCCGATCGTGACGACCAAACCGCCGATCGTGACGACCGAACCGCCAATCGTGACGACGGAACCGCCGATTGTGACGACCAAACCGCCGATCACGAAGACCGAACCGCCGATCACGACGACCGAACCGCCGATCGCGAAGACCGAACCGCCGATCGCGACGACCGAACCGCCGATCGCGAAGACCGAACCGCCGATCGCGAAGACCGAACCGCCGATCGCGGCGACCGAACCGCCGATCGCGACGACCGAACCGCCGATCGCGAAGACCGAACCGCCGATCGCGAAGACCGAACCGCCGATCGCGAAGACCGAACCGCCGATCGCGAAGACCGAACCGATGCTTCACAGTGAAACAGACCAACTCAACAGGAGCAGCGGCTGTAAAACAAACCGAGCTGTGCAAATAAAATAGATTTCCTTTTTTTAATTTGTTTTTTTTAAAACAAATCCTGCAGACGTGACCAGGCATTGTTGCATCAGTTTGGTGTGGAGTGCTGACTCATTTCTGCATTTCTGCTCAGATTTAAGCCTCATTCTGAAGAAAATAACTTCCAGTTTCTAGAAACATTTGTAAGAACCGATAGAGTTCAGAGCCCTAAACCTCTCTAAGTGGTAATGTTTTACATCTTCACAGATAAAATTGAAAAAAGTGAGCCTCTCTGTGGATCTGTGAGGAGCTGAGGTGGAACAGCTGCTCATGAGCGTCATCCAGCAGACTGAGACCAGAACCTGCAGCTGCCAGACCAGTAGAGGTTGGCAGGCTGGCTGCTATCAGCTGACTGCGGCGGTGTGTGCAGCCCGGCTCGTGGTCAGACTGGGAGCTGTGGGAGCTTGTTAGTGTCTCTGCGTTAAACCAAGCTGCCTTGGAGGACGGCAGCCAGCGGTTCTGCCAGAGGACAGTCGGCCATTTGGACGCCTCTGGTTCTGCTTCTTTAGAAACTACAAGTAGCTCCAGCTGTTTGTTTTGGCCATCTGGGTTTGAAACATGGATGGGTTTGCATCCAGAAACAAGTCTTTATAAACACATCCAGGTAAACAAGTGAAACGCTTGGTTTGGAATTACATTTTCAATGAGTCCAGAGAGTCAGCCATTTCCCTCTGCCTCGGCTCCAGTTTTACCATTTCAGCTCAAACGTCTGCAGGCTGCCACTCTGGAAACCAGCAGATCTGGAAAACATCATTTCACCTGAATCTA
This sequence comes from Poecilia mexicana, assembly GCF_051168715.1. Classification (NCBI taxonomy): domain Eukaryota; kingdom Metazoa; phylum Chordata; class Actinopteri; order Cyprinodontiformes; family Poeciliidae; genus Poecilia; species Poecilia mexicana. The sequence continues at coordinate 17,299,988 of NW_028263392.1, forward strand.
ACAGCTTCCAGACATCATGTCTCATCTTGAAAAAGTTTGCTTCTGCTCAAATCAAAACATTTTGCTTTTTTTGTCTCAAACCATTTTTTTAAAAACATACAGAACACATTAAGCATTTGAAAGAGACTTCAGGTGTCAGGAATGATTGTTTTCATGGAGACGTGTAAGACCAGCATCGCCCTCCTGCTGGAGGTTTGTGTTGGTCTTGGTGCCAAAGCTGACCAGAGATCCGTACTTGATGACTCTCCAGTTTTCTTAATGGTCATCCATGTTTCCAACCTAAAAAGACTCTTGTTGCTTTTACAGGATAAAGAAGCAGCCTGGAGCTTTAGGTTAATAGATAATCTGCATGTGAACGGCTCTGCAGTTGGGAGACGATGCCAAGATGGAAAAACATCAGCAATGAGCTTAGACAAGCATCCATTGGTCCTCCTTCACAGCCAAAGATTTCTAGAAACCTTCCAACCTATAAGAAGTTCAACATCCTGCAGAGAGGAAAACCAGGAGCTCCATCTCAGACTCCACAGGCCCCAGTTAGAAGGCTAAAGGTTAAAGGTCATGACCCTGAACAGTCTGGCTGCCTGGAAAGGTTGAAGGAGAAAGCCTCTTCTCTCTAGAAACAAGATGGCCACCAGACTGAGGTTAGCAGAGCTGCATCCGGATGGAGGACGAGACCAGAGAGGACATGTTGGACCAAGATGGAGGAACCCAACCAGCAGATTAGAAACTGCAATCGCAAAGTGGAAAGTCCAATGTTCCTGTTGATGACCCAGTTTCCTCTGAAGTTGTTTTCTCTTCTCAGTGGTCATAATGTTATGGCTGATTTCTTAAGCTCTATTTCAGGAAAACTACCAGTCCCAGTTGGAGGCACCAACTCTGTACTGTGAATATTTCTGATCTAAACGGAGTTAAAATGGAAACAATGGGAATAATTACTACATACAGTGTTTATTTCCAAAGTGAATTAATGTATAGACTAAGCTTGGGAGGCTTAATCATCCAAGCTAAACGCACAGCATGAGCTGCTTCATGTTCATTTATTATTTTTATGAAACAATCCTCTAATTAACTTGTTAACTGCTGGAAGATTCCATCATGCATCATTTAACGTTTTAACTGCATCATCAGCGCTCTCAGCCTGGTCGCTACGCGCTTGTTTACATCAGTTTGCTTCTATAACGCCGGATGAAAAATGTTCCATTAATACCAGCGTTTATAATCATCACTTAGAAAAAACAGACTGACGCTGCGCTCCACTGAAAGGTTTCAGCTGAGAAAACCTTCTGAATGAAATCATCCCCACACTACATCAGCTCTGTGTCCAGCATGTGTGGGGTCTGCAGAGATGTTAGATGTCCCTTCCCTAACTTAGCGAAATTATTCAATTTCTTCTGAAAAAGCAAAAAAAAACGTCACATCTGATTGAAACAATTCAATCATAAAGCTCCCATTTATGGAGTGAATAACTTATAGTTGCTAATGTGTAAAATATATTTTAGACGTGGCAGCTCAAGAAATGTTAGAAACTTCCAAACAGAGAAAGTGAGCAACCATATTTTCATTCTTAACGCATCAAAATTAAAGCGTTTAGTTGATCATTTTCTCGTGTTTGATTATTTCTGCTGGTTGGTAAATTATTTTCATTTTCTGGTTGTAATTGGGGGTTTTAATCCAAGCAAATGCAGAATTTGTCAGGAAACAATAAAGTTTAAGTCATGAGACGCAGAGGGAGCAGGAGAGTCAAAGGAGCGATGCCAGAACACAAACTGAACGAGTGTGTATGAGATTTAAATTTAAACATGACAAATTATTGTCTGTTCTCACAGATATGAGCTCAGATCAGTCTCACTGCACACTTTGATTTGTGACACAGATATAACAACGTAATTATCAACATGCTCTCCAGAGCAGACTTCCATCTAAAACCAGATATTTTCCTTACACTTCACAATATTTGCTCCATTTTCTCCACTGACAGCTGATTTTATCTGAGCTTAACACTGTAAACATGAATAAAACTATTGTCGAGTTAGAGAAACCCTCTAAAGACGAACAAACCAAACTAGAAGTGAGCTTGGTCAAGTTGCACATGATTTCAGCAGGGCAGCCATGATTGAAAAGCGATGCCTCCCTGGGGAAATGCTAGCGCTCATGCCTTCGTTTACCAGCTTCAGATGGAGAGCTCACCTGTCCTGCCACCCTCTGATTCTCCTTTAATCATCTGAAAGGAAAAGCTGGAGTTGCACTGCATTTCTGTAGAGTTACCAACACGCCCCGCTGCGTCCGTCATCCCTCTGCTGTCAGAGACAGATGAGGCGGGTCAGTCGTTGTTGGCTGCTCTGTTTACATCCATAAATAAGAGTTTTGGTTAAGTGAATCTTTAAAAACAACCTTATTAACCTTTGAGCCCCGCTGCTACCAGCCCAGACCTGGAAGATCCAATCTGCTGCTGGTGGGACTCGTCTGAGAAACGCTGCTGGTGTCCAGCAGGAACAGCAGGATGCTAACGCGCTCACGGATTACATTAGAGGAGGAAGAAAGAACGTCTGATTTCAACATGTTACAGCACAAAGCACTGGCCGGCCGAGGAGCTGGGGAAAGAAAATGAAAATATTGCTCTCTACTGTCACCACATGCTTACGCAGGACGAGAAAACATCATCTGAGTTAGTCTAAAATAATAGGTTTTTCTATTTAAACTGATTATTTTGCACAGCACTGAGGTAATTATTTATTGTGACTAGAAAAATAACAGCTGTCAAACACTGAATTGACTAGTTTTACAACAAAAGAGGTCTGACTGCAGACTGCCTGCACTATGTCTGGTTCACATTTAAACCTCTCAGTGGATTTTAAAAACCTGAGACCTGATGGAGACAGCAGGTTTTATTCATACATGTGTGGGGATCAAACACAGCAAACACAAGCAAGCTCACCAGTCAGATGACAAATCTTACATAACCTCTCTTGACCAAACTGGTGTTCAGATTAAACCAACATGGCCGCCTGAGAAGAAGCAACGGCGATGGTTCATGGACAATATTTAAAAAGGAGAAACTAAACATCTCCAACGTTCACCAGCCTTTCCGGCCCTCCACGGCGTTGTTCTTTCTGGATTTGGGATTCCTCTCCACGTTTCCTTCACCTCACTTTCTGATTGTCTAAGCGTCGCTTCAGTCAGATTCGTTTGCCGCGATTCCAGTCATTTTCTCAGCACTGATCTTGCATTTTTACAATGTTGAGGGTTTTTGAAGACATTTGTAATTTTTGGTTTTACTGAAACCAACTCTCCAAGTAAAGAATCTGCTGACAGACATGCAAATAACAATGAGAAACATTTTTGTTTTTGACATAAACCCTCCACAGATGATCAGACTGTTGTGTCTGCACATCTTTGGTTTATCAGAGATATTTTATAGAAATATCTCTGATCCACACATCATTTTGTCATGATGTGTGGATGAGGTGGTGAGGAGAGACGCAGAGACCCAGGTTGTGATGAAGATGATGATGAATTTAATGTTAAATGTCAACGGGACAGAAGAACGGGGAACACAACGAGCACAGGACGCACGACGGCACCGGGAAATAGGCTGGTTCCACACGACAAGGATCCGACTAAATACACTGGGAGGGTAACCAAAGAAACGAGACACAGCTGGGATCAACCAACAGGGAAGACCGAGACTCACCGGGAACAGGCTAATAAACACAGAAAAACCTCTAAATAAATACACAGAAAACACAGATCACAACACATTTATGTTAAAGATAAAATCTGAGGCGTTTTGTTTACTATGATAAACTCGATTATGAATATTGCAAGCATTCTCTAAATGCCTCTGATTCAGTTGCTGTAGCTGCATTGTTGCTAACGAAGGCAGGAAGGAAACATGATCTGCTTGTGCTGACAGTGATAAAGGAGAGCTGTGCTGCAGTAAATTGGTGGAGTTCTGCTTTAAAAGTCTGCAATGGATTCACTTGACTTGATTTTCACATGTGGTTTTGCAGCAGGGGTCATATTTAAATCAGCACCCTGACTGGATGTGTTTCAGCAGCGTTTTTCATTCTGTTTGATGGAACAGATGCGTTTCAGTTGTTCTAGATGAAGCTGTGAGCTCAGGCGGCCTGACAGCCCACATCTTCCTTTGACTTTACATGAGAAAAGGAAGCCTGGAGAATCCTTTCTACTGTTTGGAGCAGGAATTTATTCTCCTGATAATTCCTCATTTCGCCCTCAGATTTCAATAAATGAAAGCAAATCTGAAATATGTTGTTGCAGAAATAATTTTAAAAGCTTCCAGGGTAAGATTATTTTCACCTTTGTAGAAAACGGAGAATAAATGAAGCTCATCTAAATTCCTTGGTGTTCACATTTCTGTTTGTCAAATAGGCCCAACAGTAGCAGCCTTTCCACTGACCATGTAATTGCACAATTTGACAATTTAAAAACTGATCTGCATGATAGAAATGTGCCAATTTCAAAACCTTTTGTTAGGTAGATGCACCAAAGACAGAAGCTCCAGATTCATCAACCTCTGATTTACACTGCATGCGGCTCCGCTGGAGTGTGCACCAGCAGTGGGATAAAGCAGTGATAAAAGGATCAGTGGAGTTGAACTGTAGTCCACAACTTCCAGAATTAACAATTAACTTTCTCCATTGGATTCTACACTTTCTAATTATGTCAAACACAAAAATAATTTAAACAAATGGAGACCTGGCCTCTTGAACGTTGGCACTCTGTAAACTAGATGACACTGAAGAACCAGGGAGTGTTGAAAGTTGTTCATTTACGTCTCTTTGCTTTAACGCCACCCAGCACCGATTCAACAGGCGTGACTGGAAATGAGCTTCATGTTGTCAGAAATTACTCTGAGAAGTTTTCAGCTCGTCTGACCCCTAAATACATGTTCAACAACGTTTTCCATATCTGATTAACCTGCAACCATAAAACTCAACTTGAATCATAGGTCTAAAAATTATTTGATCTTAGGTGTGACAGTCACTAGAAGCCTCCATTTAAAACTAAAACTTTTAAATTTGTTTGTGAAAGTTTACTTAATTGAACTTTTGACACGTATCTTATTAAAAACCAGCTAAAAGGAGTGACGCTCTCTTTATCTCTACCTCTTCCTACCTGGCTGTAGGGTGTGTGTGTGTGTGTGTAACTAATAAACACTCGGCTCTGATCAGTGTGTGCGGGTGGAGTCGGCGAGGCGGAGAGCGGTTAATCAAAGGCCTCCCTGTGGCTTCACTTATTAAAATACTTTAATAACTCTTGTTAAAAGCTGCACTCCTTCACTGCTGGCTGATCAGAGCGCCTCCTGCAGGTAGAATGAGGTGCAGGTCAAAATTTGGGCATAAAAGCTCTGATTTTGTTGACTCCTGCTCTGCAGGTAATGAAAGTGTTGGATTGACGCCGTTTCTTTAAAAGCTTGGTGGCTGGCTGCTCAGACGGAGCGCCGTCACTTCAGGGGGAACAAAATACCCCATCTTACAATTTAATCTGACTCAAAGAAAACAGCCCAGCAATAAGTTGGGTTTTTGACAGAAAGAGCTCAGAAACTCAAGCTGAGGCAGTTTGCTTTCATTTGGTTTGGAGGCTGGCCCCAGCAGCGAGTTTCCTCACAGAGGGAGGAAGAAACCAAACGGAGACGCTTTCTGAGCCGGCCATGTCGGATTCATGCATCAACACTTTGTTCCTCCAGCGTCTGCAGGGACTTTATGTCTGCTTGGAGGAAAATACACTGCCTGTATTTGTGGGGAAGTCATAATAATAAAGCTCTTCATTTCACCTGATTTCATTAAAATAGTTTTACTCATGCTTTGTTTAACTAAAGGCTCATATATCCATTTACTGAGCTGATTATTGATATTTACATTTATTCCTAACTACGGCAGAATTTGTAACATAAAATCCTAAGAAAATCATTCTGGTTTTTACAGGACAAATGTGAAAATACGAAGGGGTAATTTACATGCTAACCAGCTTGGATTAGACTAACAAACCTCAGATATGATCTACAGGGACCAATGAGAAATGTCTATTATCTGAAGAAATGAACTTAAGTTGATCTAATCTGTGTGACTGTTATTCTTCATAGCCTAGAATATTCTGTTGGTTAAACACTGTGTTGTTTCGTGGCTGCAGCGTTTCAGCCTGATTGTTGTGGATTCTTTAAGGACTGAACTTGAACATGTCGATCTGTTTAAGACGTTACTGTATTATCTTGTTCCAGAGTCCAGATGAAGAAAAGCCGACATGTCGGCCATATTTACACATTAGGAGCTGATTTGCAGTCGACCCTCCAGGATCTGCAGATGAAGACAACAAGGTGACAAGTTGGCCGGGGAGCGAGGCAGGAGGTCGAGATGGAGATCAGGTTTTTATAAATCTCATTTCTGCTGCTGATTTATCCGCTCGCCCCGGTCCCTGTCAGCCTCACACATGTGACCCGCACGGAGAAAGGCTAACTCATTAATCTGCCTCATCACAGCGGGACGCTCCGCAAGCCGCGCCGCTACACACACCGCCGTCCTGTTGGCTTCTCGTCCATCTTTCTCCACCAATTTCCCCTTCACCACTCGCTCTCTCCAACCTTAATGTCAGCTTTCCTCATTTTCATCCCCTTCTTCTTCCTCATTTGATTCCTGCTCTTATTCTCCGAGGCTGAGTGGTGGCCTCTCCATCCAGGATTTAATTAAAGCTGTTTAAATGGCCAGAGGTGATCCTCATCATGTCATCCTCCTCCCTGTCTCTTCCTCTGGAGGTTAATATCAGACTAATCCAGTCTTACCCCCCTAAGCCCTTCCTCAATAATGCATGGCTCCTCTCTGGCCACCTAGAGTGGCTTCCTTCACCAGCAGCAGACTGGAAGAGCTCAACTCCATGCAGCCAGACGCACCTTTTTCTCCCCACACAGATAAATCTACACGGCAACTCGTCTGAAGCTGCAACTTTCATTTGTGGCAAAACTATAAAACATGATCCACCGAGTGTGATAAAAACATCATCTACTCAAGAATAGCAATACAAGAACTCACGTAAAAGTAAAAACACAAAACCCTAAAAAAACTCCTAAAAACAGAAATCAGTGAATCAGAGAGAATTCACAGTAAACCATATTTACTGAAGTTTTCTGTAAAATGAGCAAACTGTAAGATTCAGCTTCTATGCAAACAAATCTGGAACAAAAGTCCAGAAAACTGCAAAACTGCTGAAACACTGAGTTCCTTTAAATGAAAGAGCTGCCATTGGTTAGCAGTAAATGGATCAACATATTTGGTTTGTATTTGATGACTTTGACATTTGACAAAATGTAATGTTTGATTTATTTCCCACTTGGTGACCATCTGAAGTGTCCAGGATGTAAAGCAGTTTGAACTGCCGTGTTACTGAAATGTGCAAATAGACTGAAATTCAAAAATACAAAATATCTCCAAGTGTTTGTGTTTATTGTGGAAATATCTCAGCACAATGAAATAAGCAAAACTAACTAGCAGCTTTTCAGCAAAAGATACAGGAGCTGGTTTTAGATCAATAAGTTCTTAATATTAACTTAAAAAGTGTTAAAACGTCTTTTTATTAGTGAAATAATATTCCAGTGTAACTAACATTTTTAAAATCAACATTAAGGATTTCAGTTTCTTGTATGTTAGTTTTGTCTTATTTTATGTGTACCAAGACATTTGCAACAGAAACTATGTAAAAAAAAACACTTGGTAAAACTTTGTGTTTTTGCAGTGTAAGAAAGAAAGTCAACTTACTTCAATAATAAATTAGAGGTTTATTCTGGCCACAGAGAGCAGATCCTGTTTACTGCTGAGCTCAGGAAGTCAGAGACTCAAACAGAAAACAGTTTCCTGATGGAACCAGGAAGAAGCTGAAACTGGGAGGAAGAGTCCATGTCTGAATGACCTGCAGTCGGTGAATGAATGTTCCTGGAGCCGGTTCTGTGAATGGACGAGTCTGAGGACCAAAGGCAGACGGGGGGAACTATGTGTGATTAAATCCAGCAGATCTAACGACCTTTTCACCAGGCGCTGGTGAACGTGAGTGGGAGGAGAAGCAGGTAGTCTGAGGCTGCTAATGAAGACAGGGAAACACGACAACTACCAATTAAAGTTGTCAGAGCCGCAGCGCTGCCAGAGTTTGGCACACGTCCTGCAGCGTAATTACACTCCGGTGGGCGTGGCGCCACACAAATTACCTCCTCACTATCGTCATATTTTATCGATTATGTGGGAATTTTTTGATGAAATACAAGAAGCAAAGAAATTCAAAGGAAGAAAGCAGAAAGCTCCAATTAAAAGCCATAACTGTATGCAGATATTATCAAACAGGAAGCTGCAGATGGAGGGCCCGGGGCCTCATTAGGCCCCTCTCTGTAACCTGGACCCGTCTCCTCTGAGAGTTAAAAAGACCAGCTAATAACCGCTTTATCCCCGGCCAGAAATGGCATTTCAGGGCCGCTCCCCGTAATTTATCACGGTTCAGATGATATCAAGCGATTAGCATTTTACCAGGCTGACCTTATCCTAATGAGAATCTCACATTTACATTAGGAAAACAGACAATTAGGGTTAGGCTCACACGCCAGGCTGGTGGCACTTTAATAAAAGAGGGAAAAATGTACAGACAAATCACTGTCAACGCATATTATTCTCACTTTACTGGGATTTCAGCCCTTCTAAAACTAATGAATCTTTTCATTTCATTCTTCCTTCATCCAAGTCAATCTGGAAGTGAATGGAAGAGGAAAAACTGAAGAAAACGTCAAGAAACTCAGACTTTGAGGCGTTAATTTAAGTTAAAGCTAAAAAGATTTACGTTTAATTATCACTGGGTAACGTAAATATGTGCAGTAAGTAGTACTGTTCAATTAAAAACTTATTTAAACATCTGTTGAGCATTTTGTCATCCTGACAGTGAAAACACACCAGACCCCCCAGCGTTGCTATGACAACATGCTTCATCCAGAAAGTTTTATTTTGGTTCATTAAGGTTTCAGAAATCGAGGAGAGGAATTACAAAGAAACAAATTTCCACTAAAACAATAAGTTAAAATGTATAACTGCATTGCTACCTGACTCGCTATTGGCTGATGTTTGAAGAGCAGCCAATCCAGGTGCAGCATTTTCCTTTGCTCTGATTGGCTAAAGCCCAAGACGGCAGATGAGACTGAAGCCGTTAGCTTCTGCAGTCCAGATGAGACGGTTTCCACTGGTGCATATTATGGTATATTTGGTATCTGGACTGTTAAAACACAAAGTTGTAGGTATTTTTAGAAGGAGTTTTCAAGCATTTGCAGACTTTAGAAGTCCATGGACGGCTGTTGTCTACTGTTAAAACTTTTCTCCAACATATTTGCTTGATTTAACAAAGGATGAATGTGACTGAAACTATCTGGATAAATATTCTGACATTTCTAACTCCCACATTAAACTGGAAAAATAAGTACATTTCTACAAATGTCTCCATCTAAACTTCATTCCCAGAACACCAAAAACTGTAACTGGACTCATTCTCGCTTTTCAATTTCATTGGATGCACGAAAAAAAAAAAAAAAAAAGGATATTTTTGCCTTCACTGCTCAAAGAAAATCTCCCCACCAGATCAATGTTTAGCTAATAATGTTTGCCAGCATTATTGGTCTGTATTGCTGGGGAACATGGACAGAGTGAGGAGGTTATTAAATCTGTAAAGCCGCAGGGCCTGCTTGAACTGAGCTGTACATGCAAAATGACAACTGCTGTCACCATAAACCTCATATTATTATTATCCAAGTCAAATGGAAACCGTCTGGAAAAGTTATTTTAGCGATTCTCCTACATTTATTACTTGCATATGAAGTTTAATGGAAACAGGACAAATATGTTGAAATATTCATAAAAACACTTTCTGTCATTTCAGGAAAAATGTCCAGTTTGTTGGAGCAAATTTCTTAGTACGATTGAAATAATACAAAACTAACTTACAAGTAACATTTCAGCAAGAAATAGGAACTTGTTTTATGTCAGTAATTCCTTAATAATGATGAAAAACTACCAGATCAATCGGCAGATAAATTCACATATAACAAGAGATATTCCCCATGTTATAAATAACATCATCTGCCAATGGAGCTAGTCATTTTTCATCACATAAAGGAACTACTGACTTGAAATAAGCTCCTGTATCTGAAAGGTTAAGTCTTATTTCAACTGAACTAATATATTTGCTCTAAAAACTAGATAAAAAAACAGTTAGATTTTGTTTTTGCAGTGTGAGAGTGACCTGTTGCTTCAGGTAAGTTACCCTGAAATATTGGTGAAGTTCCCCATTAAGCTTTGTTAAATATGTAGTAAATATATTTCTGAAAATTTTGGAGAGTGACCTCTCTCCTTTGATTAGTAACCGCTGAACTGAAACTCATTTCATTTAGCCAAAAATACCCTGGAAGTCTCAGAAAAGTATTTTCTGATTTATGTATTTGTGCCAAAAGACAGAACTTGATTTTAAAGAAATTCTTAGAGTAAAACTATTTAAAGGAACTAATCAAAGTTAAACAGTAAAGACTGACAGACTCCTTTAAACTTCAAATACTAACGGTTCGATTCAGAAATGTTTTTTACTGCTTTTATTAACTTTTATTGACTGCTTTCAAACCAGAAAATAACCTGATGTGTTCATTGCCTGCAACTATCACCGTTTTGTTTCAGAGACACTTGATGAAGTTACAAGTTATGAAAGAAAAAAATACAGAAATTGGTTTATCAGTTTGGGAAGAAATTCAGCTTGAGGCTAGAAACACTGATGATGACATAAATCACGGAGATCGCAGTTTCTCTAAGAAAAAAGGCTGAACTGTAAATGTCTGAACCCAAATAAAGCTGAATATCTACACTCGGCCACTTTATTAGGTACACCAATATGTTAGACATCTGGATGTGGTGACGATGTTTCAATGAAGATTAAACTGAATCAATAACAACACAGCGATGCAACGAATTCAAAGGTTCCTATAAATACAATCATTACTGTTTCTTTCTCTTCCTGGTGCCCATGTTAAACGTAGCCGGGTTGCTGGAACCAAACGGGCCGGTCTAAGTATTTAAGAACCTGCTGGTTTGAGGAGATCTTCAACCAAAACCATCCTGAGGTTTACAGAAAACGGTCTGAAAAATAAAAAACAACCAGAGAGAAGATTTCTCATGTGAGCCAACGCTGCTAGGGACCTTAGGGAAGTGGTGGAGCCAGAATAGATTCAGGGAGTCCAACCCGTTAGCAGCAGCACGTACATCATAAAGGGACAAGTTAGAGTTTGTTTCCAAATATCAAGCTGAATCCATGAAATTCTGAGACTTCCTGCAGTAAAGCAGCAGAAGAGGAAAAGTTGCTGTAAAAGCAGAGAGCAGGAGTATGTGGGTCAGAGAGGGACCAGGTGGGATGGAGGAAGGTGTGACAGACGATGAAAAGCTTTCAGCTGCTGATTTTGCATGTGTGTGCATCAGAGAGAAAGACGGTGAATAAAGACGGGACGGCGAGTCAAGATGAAAGCGCAGCGTTTCCACAGTGTCATAATGGTGACCAATGAATTTCCCCGGCAGGAAACAGCAGCCTGCGGGTCTTTAAAGTCCACTTCAGCGCGGAGTCAGTCGCTGTTCAGACCTGGAACTGTTCCCAGTCTGCAGGAGCAGGTTACTGGTTATACTGATCGGAGGCTGAGTTTAAAACGGGCAGCAGAGGAATGATCCGGTTCGTTGTTTAACCTCAGTTCTACTGATGTAAACACCCCAGAACCCAAATGAAGGATTCTTTGGCTTTTATAATTACAGAAAACGAGGAAAACTTTGAGGTTAAATGACCATCTGTTGGATTTCTAGCCATTATACCAAAATTCATGCTGGCTTCTGCTGAACCTCATTTACAGTTCGTCTTCCAGATTGTTGTTAGAATCTGATTTAAGACCATCTGTAGGAAGTCAGAGTAAATCAGAAAATGGACATGAAATAAAAAGTCATTTTCCTTTTGAAGAGAGGAGAGTTTGGCATCGGCGTGTCTATTTATTTCAAGCTTTATCTATTTTTATTTTGTCACTTGCAGCGTTGCCAGATCCAGCGTCAGAAATAAGCAACCAGGTCTAAAAAAACCAAACATCCTGAAGTAGATGGTTATTTATATTCTCAGAATATTTCAGAGGGAGCTCCAGGTCAGAGGGAGCTCCTGGTCCCTCTGACCTGGAGCTTAATCTGGTGATGAGAAACTATCAATGTTTTCCATCTGTCTCAGTGTTTCACAAAATTTATTATTGCAACTACATTCAAAATCAGAAGCTATGGTTTATAGCACCTAAGCTCACCATTTGAACTAAATTGTTCCTTGTAAATTAACTAGAGCCGATATTTTAAGCCATTAATTTTGGTTATTTGCACAATAAACTGTCTATGTTTGCTCTAAATCATTCTTAAGTAAAGAGATTTTAGTCTGATCAGATCTGCATACACAACGGTAAAACCAACCGACCAAACGTGCTGGAGCTCAGCCAGGGTTGCTAGGTGACGGATTGGGCTTCCCTGGGGTTGCTAGGTGACGGCTGGGCTTCCCTGGGGTTGCTAGGTGACGGCTGGGCTTCCCTGGGGTTGCTAGGTGACGGCTGGGCTTCCCTGGGGTTGCTAGGTGACGGCTGGGCTTCCCTGGGGTTGCTAGGTGACGGCTGGGCTTCCCTGGGGTTGCTAGGTGATGGGCAGTTCCTCAGATTTGTGACTTTAGGAGGTTTGTTCACCTCATTTTACAGAAACCAATAAACAGCTGTGTGTTTTTATTTTAAGTGCTTGGGCTTTTTTTTTTTTGAAGCAGTAGAAAACAAACAGAAGTAAAACTATTTGAAATCAGTGAATATTTAATAACCCTGAACATTTGTCGTCACTTTAATCTGGATCTCAGAACATAAGCATAAAAAATATTTTAATTTTCCCAGTTAAAAAGGCTTTGATGAGAGAATTTCTCTTCTTCTAAATATCTGAAGAGAGAATGAAAAAAACTAAAACCTGATTTGGACTTTGAAAATTTGCCATTTTCTCATTTGCTGTACATTCAGCAGATCATTTTGATCTTTCATGTCGGCCTGAAGCAAAACAACCAGAACCCTGCCAACTCCAGAGCCCAGGTCACACCGGGGTCACCAGACGGGTCAAAGACATGCAGCTGATCCAGTTCAATCAATATGAAGCCCAAAGCCAACAGAAAGCCGACCGTCCAGTTACCAGCAGAACCCGAACAATGGAAACATCAGCTGGACGTTGTGATCCCATCAGGGTCAAAGGTGAAAAGTGAAAAACCAGAAACAGAACCATCAATAATATCTGGTAAACTCTTATTTTTCTTTCAGGCAACTTTACAGACTTAGTGTTGCTGGCCGTGGATTGGTGGGGGCCCGCTGGGGCCCCGTGAGGCCCCGTGGAGCCTCCCACACCTGAGGTACTCAGGATAAACACGGCCAATCAAAAGCGGATGTGGAGGTAATGAAGACTGCGGCTCTAAGAGGCAGCACGCTTTCAGAAGCCGCCATGAAGCTGAGCACTTCAGACCCGCTCCCCCGTCTTCCACAGCTTGCTGGATTACCAGCCTAGTCTCTATGGTAACCTCGCCCCACTCGAAAACACCGCCACACACACATAATGAAGACTTTACTTCCCTCAGTTCAGAAATGAAACAGGATAATTTAAGTGCTACTTGTGATTTCCTGGTTTTTCGACATCCCTTCGCCTCCTGGATGAGGTTCTGGAGTCGTCAGCTCTGCTGGGCGACAACAGGCCCGATAAATCCCGCTCCTCAGGGCTAATGCCTGAGCAGTCAGCGCACTCAGCCGCACGGCTTTAACATGTTCACAGGGTGTTTAAGAAAGAAATAACCGATTGACTGACAGAGTCAGCTGGAGTGTGGCGCTGCAGCCAGAATCTGCAGGCTCAATTAAAGCCATACCTCTCTGTCTGCTCCTCATCCTCCTCATCCAGCCGATAACCTTCAGCTGAAGTCTGACGATTGGTCCAACAGGAAGTGGAGCTCTTTGGAGAGGAACCAGAACCGCCCACACAATCTGAGGACAAAAAGGACACACTCAGTAACAGATCTATGGTGCAATGAAACACAACACAGAGAAAAGATCAGTCTGAAAAATATAGGATCTAAAAGACAGAAACAAAAATTACATGAAATGTTAAAACAAAGACAGACCAAAAGATGCCTGGAAAGTAAATATTCATAAAGCACCTTTCAAGAGAAACATCCCAAAGTGATTCAACAAACAGAAAAACAAATACACAAAGCAAATTTAAGCACAAGCTGATTTAAAACATGAAGATCCAATCAGGAGCCTGACAGCAACATTCTGCACAGACTGCTACAGATCTAGGGAGGTTTTAATTAAACATATGTTCAGTGCATTGCAATAATCTAGACTAGACAAAACAAAACCATGAATTAAGACGAGAGATAACAGGGCTAAGTTTGGAAATATTTCTCAAATGGTAAAAACAAGAACAAACCAGACTTGACATGATTTTCCAGAGAAAAACTTGAGTCAAAGGTCACTTCAAGGTTTCTAACCGAGGATTTAACCAGATAACCAGGAGACCCAAACATCTGGTTAATCTTTACAGTTGTGTTTCTAGTGCAAAGATTACTTCAGTGTTTTTTTTCTTAACTCAGCTGAAGAAAACTGAGTCAATCCAGACAGTTCAGTAAAATATGCAGTTTGGAAGAAAAGAGATAAAGAACTGTATATTATCACTGCAACAAAGATAGAAACTGTCCTTAAAAGACGACAGAATGGGACCAACAGTCAGCAGGTAGGAAAACAGGAATGACATGAAAACTGAGCCCTGTGGAACACCATAATGAGCAGGAATGGATCTGTATGGAGCTGAAACCCCTCCTTTGCTCTGTAACAGACCTCTGTGTGTGTGTGTGTGTGTGTGTGTGTGTGTGTGTGTGTGTGACTAGAGTATCTACTCTGGGTTCAGTGAGGAGTTTAATTATTTACCTGAGCAAATGTTTAGACATTTACCCCAAATAACACACCTGACAACAGACTGGTGGTAATGATGGGAATATATTGACATTTCTTTACACATAACAGGCTGACTAAGCATTAAAATAATACAAATCCATCCGCTCCTTTGGTTTTGTATACGCATAATTCAACCAATGAAAGGAATGTTTGATAATCATTCCATCTTCATTATATAATTTACTACAAAACAAGACAAAATGCATAAAAATCATCATATAACCATTTATGACGTCGTTATCTAAAATATTCTTTACTCTAAGTTTATCCCGACTGGTTTTATATGCAATAAGGAACTCATTTAGCAGCGTTCAACACTTTGCTAACTCAGTTAGCATGCTAACAATTACTCACAGTGATATCCGTTATACAAAACGTAATTAAAATCAAATTAGAATCACAAAACCTAACATCTTCTACGCTGTATCACTTAATATAATCTTCATTAAATCTGCTTCTCGTCGTAAAGTTTCGCTAAAAGTTAAATTTATGTTCTTTCTACTTCTGCTTTCAATGCTAGCGGCCACAGCGACGATCCAAGATGGCGTAACCTAGCGTTCTCTTCCACAGAGCAGGAGAGTCTTATTCGTCTTTGGACGAAGATGAATTATCTGCTGCCCCCTTGTGGCTACACTCGACATTATAAAAAAGGGCAGAGTTCAAAGAGCTGCATAGTTTTCGGCTGTTTTCAGAGAGCCGGCTCTTGTGGCTCGGCTCCCAAAGAAGATCCGGTTATTTCGGTTCTCAAAAGCCTCTTAATTTATTATCATCTGCAGCCTCATATTTTAGCATAACTTGGCATATAGACTTGTTTTGTATGATAAATACTTTTGCATTCAATGTTCCCTATAACAGAAGCCTCATTCATGCTCATGTTACGAACATCCTTACTTTTGTGTTAATTTTTTTAAAATTTTGAACAAAAACAAATAAACAAAGCTGCAGATAAATATAACACAGATCCATAATAATCTATTAATATATATTATCTTTAATCTTCAGCCAGATGCTGCTTCACTTACACCTGTCATTTACATCTATGGGGCTTTACCTGCCTCTCATTGCATCAAATTTAAGAAGATGTGAAAAAAATATATGAGGCTCTGTGTGAAAAACTGAGTCAGCTTCCTTTCCCTGACTGTGTGATTTACTGTGACATTTTAAAACGCCACAAAAGAAGATGAAGAGGAGATGACATCAACGTCCGTCTGTCTCTCAGGAAGGAAACTTTTCATGGCGTCCAGCTGGTTTCCCCTAAGCGAACGAGTCGCCTTTTGCTAGCGTTCCTCCTGTTGGTGTCGGATCTGATAACGTCGAGGCTATGGAGCGTCTCAGCGATAAGACTCAGCTTCAAAAAATGTTTAAAAAGCAGAAGGACTGAGGAGAAGTCGTCTCAGTCGGAGGGTAATCTGCCTCTGAGGGTCGGCCTTTGGGGCCGACCTCTGGGCGATCAGCTGTCCGTCTCGGGTCAGGCGGGAACCGGCAGATAAAGACACTGAGGATTAGTGTTGGAAGGGAAGGAAATGGCTCCAGCATGTCCGATCACATCCAGGTTTGACCCTGCACAGATTAAACTAATTCTGCTCCAGCATCAGTCGCCTGGTTTTCACCTCTCTAAAATAATCAAATCCAGTAATGAACATTCAGGGAAAAGTCGCTTGCATGTTGTTTAACGTGTTAAACACATGAAGGCCGAACAAAAGCTCCTCCAGTCTCCAGTTGTCAGTTTTAATTATCTGTTGCTTTGTGGAGGATGTCATTAAACGGCTCTGCGGTCCTCCTGTTCTGTGGAGTCGACCAGCAAATGACAGGCTGTTCAGCAGAACCGGTCCGCTGCTCCGATTCATGGAGGACGCTCAGAAACACGCAGCTAGGAAAGTATTCACACCCCGTTTAATTCCCAGTTTATTCCAGATACAAACACAAATCTCAGTGTATTTATGATGAGATAAATCAAAGTTATACATGATGATGGTTTTCAGTATTTCAGGACAGTTAAAGCTTCACATGTGGCATGCAAAGGTGGGCAGAGTTCACAAAGCATTACACTGTAGCTGATCAAGTTATTTCATTTTTAAAAATTACATCATCAGACGGATCAAAATATAAAGTTATGTGGAAATTTTTAAGCACCAAAATGACAAAAATTCATTTAGGTAACAAAAAATAAAGTCAGGCAGAAGACAACGTTTCCAAATCAACTTATTTCAATATAAAATTCATGAAATTTGAACAAAAGCTGCAGGTGTGAGTCTGTCTGGTGAGTTTTTAGTTAAAACATGTTTGTTCTTCATTCAGTGGGTAGAAAATCCAGACATTTTACTCAAGAGTAAAAAGTACAGCTCCAAAACTACTTTTTTTTTCTTTCAAAAAAGCTACTGAAGTAATTGTAACTGAGTAAATGTAACTAGCTGCTACACAAATCTGGTGGCATAAATTATAATTTAACCTCCTGTACTAAAAACGCCCTAAATAAAACCCATTTTAACTCAAATACTGGGAAATAATCTGCAGGTTGATTGGAGATTACTCTGGCTCCAGTGAAACTAACCCACAGCCAACATGTGGAAGAAGGTGAATTTAGGTTAAAACATTCAGACTGAACACATCCAAAATACTTTCTGTTGGAAAACAAACGCTGGTGGTGGCAAGACGTTAAAGTCGTCAGTCAATTTTCAAAACCTGAGAAATGATGATGGATGATCTCAGCTTAACAGGTTTGGTTTTACAGTGTGTGATCACAAACCAGCTTCACTCCACAACATTCAAGGAGGGAAATCTCTGAGATCCAACGTGAGTTCAGAGTAAACAAACATGGCCGACGGGGAAAAGCAGTGGAGACAGAGTGTGACTTTCTGATGCGTCTTTGGTTGTTTGGTCTCTTGTGTTTTGGATTTCCCTCCATGTTCACCTCGTTTCTGATTGGCTGCGTTCGGCTCACTCATCACCATCCAACATGCTGAAAATCCCTGAGTTCAGATGGGAGCAGTGAAGCAGATTACTCTGAATACACAGCAGGAGGATCTGAAATGGTCTGTACGTCCATCCTGATCGTCAGACTCCTGAAGGTTGTTGGAGGGAAAATCTGGACAGAAAATGGCAGAAAGTCTTGTGTGAACCAGCAGAAACATTCAGCATCTCCTCCTAAGCTCCACTGACCTCCGCCTACGAAGAGCTGCTGAATGAAAACCCATTTCAGACTAAACTTATGATTTTTCTTCCTCAGTATTCTGTTAGTGTGAAACTAAAACCCATTGAAACGATTTGTGATCCTGTGTGGTCGTATTTTAATGCCTGCAGCCACAGGATGACCTTTCCTGCCTCCAGCCAGCGCTGCTTCTCCAGCTCCTTTCGGGTCAGAACAAACCCTGACATACTCGGACTGTTTATTCATTCTGCCAAACAGGCGTGATTACAACCCAACAGCAGACTGTGGGTTCTGTTGAGGCCCACCGCCGGCCTTCAGGTTGACCGGCCCGCTGGGACAGAACCTCCCGCTCCTCCAGATGGCACCGCTGCTCCCCGACCCGTCCTACATAATCATAAGCAGCTGGTTGGTGGGTAACGGCGAGGTCAGGCTGCCCAGAAGAAGTCCGGGTTGAAGAGCGAACACGGAGTCGAACACGGAGCGGGAACGCGTCCCATCAGGGCCGAGCTGCCAGCATTTACATAACCAGAAGTCAAACAAGCTCTGCATTTCATTTTCCATGCGAATCCTCAGAAACATCTGAATTTCTGCTAATAAGAATATTTCTGGAGCAGAAACAGGATCTCAGTTTGACCCCAAGTCTAAAACTTTGGCTTGGGAATAAAATCAACATTTATTATTAAATGTTTCCAGTATAAATCCATGATATTTCTATACTGAGATTATCAGTAAAAGCATCTTTTTCTGAATTAAAGCGGTGCAGCGCCACTTTCCAGGCTCTAAATTTGGCCTGCAGTGAAGTATAAATACAGAGTATTATGGGATGTGTGGGGTTTCAAAGCCGCGGTGCCCTGAAGTAGTCACGACTGTACGAGTGAAGTATGAAATATCCGACAGCGTTACGGTGGCGCTCTGGATGGAGATCAGGCTCAGCCAATCAGAACGCTTCCACATCATTGGCCAGGCCATCTTATCTGAGCCGAGCGGAGAGGCTTTTCCCACTAATGCCACCCGGTTGGCTCCATCCTTCATCCTTTGCTTCACCCCCAGCCTCCCTCCATCAGCTGAAGCTCCCTCTTCTTTCGCTCATCTACTGCACTTCATCTGCTTCTATCGCTTTTCATTTTTCAGTCATGCACTTTTTCAGTTATTGGTTGCGCGTTGCTGAAGTGTGTGATAGGCCTCGGCGCCAGGGTGGAGAAATGGGTCTGGTCTCACTATAGATGGGTGGCAAATTCTAATGAATGTGTGTGAGAGCGTGGATGTGTGTCAGGAGACACTGGGAGAGTCCACACCTCAGTTTTCCTTAGAAAGACAGTCATGTTGGTCTGTTCTCACAGGAGGAGGTGAGGGAGTTCAATGTTGGGGAAAAACTCCAACAAGACGGGTTTGAATTTTTCTTTTCTGAAAAACGGAAATCAAAACATTCCAGGAAGCAAACGGCAACATGTATTCAGCTGAAAAGCCATTACTGCAGGTGTGGTTGTAATCTTCTTAAAGGTTACGTGGACCGGTTCTGTTCTGGATGCTGAATGTGAGTGAGATGAACTCCAGCATCAAGCAGCATATTAAAACCCGACGCCCCGTCATTCAGCGCCCGCCTGAGGACGCGCGTCCCTCATGTCTCCCCCTTCATACGCAAATCAACAACAAATTCCCATTTATTTATTCTTGCACCATCTCAGCAGCAAATTGCTTTGTAAATGGCACAGTTCCCTCAGCCTCTTCTGTAAATACGATGTCATCGGCGGTGTTAATAATCCTTTTGTTTGCTTGACCAGGAGCTCTGCGGCGCCGCCCGTTTCCCTGATTCAATTACTGGGCTTTGAGGAGTGGGGAGAATGGGGGCCGGACCTCAGAGCCGCCATGTTAATGACATTCAAATTGATCACCGCCACATGTTGCTGCGGCGCGGCCCGTTTAAAACCGGGGCTAATGAAAAGAGGAGCTCTCCATTATGGAGAGCGTAACCAAACATGACACCACCTCACTGAAAGTACAAGACGGTCTGCTGAACGCTGCAGCCGCAAGCAGCTTAGCTAGAGACGATTCACACCGAAAACGGTACGTCTCATAGGCTAAACGTCAGAACATCAAACAGAATAAAAAACAGAATAAAAACACGCAGCGACTAAGAGGAGCTACAAAGACGCCTTTTCTTAAACCTGCATGGATTTTATGTCAGCACTTCACTCTTACTGTTCAGTTGTTTTTATTTTTCTCTATTATGTCTATATTTTATGTTTTTATTGCCACTTTTCTGCTGTTGAATCAGAATTTAAAAATTTTCTGACAATAAATAAATTTCTAACTAACTTCTAAATCTGAATGAGATTCAGTCAGGACCAAAAGTGGATTTTATTTTCACAATGTGCTTTTTTCATATATATAAAGAAATCCACTCAGACTGCTCCCATTGGACAGATACGGAGGGGGCGGGACAAAGCACAGACCAGGAAGTAAACAAACATGGACTCCTGGTTGCTGCTGTTATTCCACCTGCAGTGTTAAAGTGTGATGAAAATACCTGTAGCTGCAGATAACTTACATAAAATATATTCCTCATATTTAACACATTAAATGATAAAAATCAAACTGTTTTCCTTTGAAGTTGTTGGTGTTGGTCTGTGATGTGGAGAGTTTGGTAGGAACCAGTTAAATCCACAGTAAGTCCAAATGTACTGTTAGGAGTACTTTTACTACGCTGTACTTTTTACTGTTACTTTCATTCTGAAGTATCTTCATTATTTCTACCCCACAGAATGAAAGATAAAATTAATCTGCACTTTATTAAAGTTTCGTTTTTTTATTGAAAGAATCTTTTAGTTTTTTATATAACTTGTAATTTTTGTCCTTAAAATACAAACATTCCCACAAACCTTCATGTTTTGCTCCATCTGATGATGTAATTTTGAAATATTAAGTGATTGATAATCTGATCAGTTATTCAGACTTTAACCAACTCTGGAGTGAAAATACATTGAAGTAGTGCTACTGTTGCAGTTCTGAGTGAAACATTGATTGATTGATTGATTGATTGATTGATTGAACATGGCGTTGTAAAGTTTTCGGGGTGTGAGTACATGTGCAGAAGCTGCTTCCTGCTACGTTTGGCTGCAGGCAGGTGCGACGGCGCGGCGCCATGTAGCCGAGTGAAGTTAATGCAGACGCAGGTGCAGAACAGCATGTCGATGAGCGCAGCACCAAATAACCTAAATGAGTCTTCAGGGAAATATTAAAGCTGCCAGGAAGCGCAGCTACTTCAGTCATTTTCATTATACCTAATGGGCCCTTGTTTCCCCACAGGGAAACCAAAGCTAAGGAATTAATTTGGCTTTTATCGACCGCCTGGTGGAGTTATCATCTTTACCTGGTGTTTTATGTCATCCTGGTTATTTAAGCTTCTCACCTTCAAACATATAAAAGGAAAAATTGCCTCTAGTTTTAGTGATTTACTATTTTATTACTATAAGCTGTGCTAACTTTAGCCAATTAGATGGAAAAATGAACAGAGCTCTTATTGGACTTGCTATTCTATGATTTATTGTAGAGTATTTACTGAATAAGCCCAAAATTATTCATACCTCCAACAGCTTTAGATGTTTCTTCTGACCAGGACGTTTTGAAGCAGATTAGGGTGATGGAGAGGAGGCCTTCCAAAACTACAGTTGGAGCTAAATTTGGATTAAAATAATCAAAATAAGAGTTGGAAAAAAGCAAAAGGCTAATCAGCATTTAGAAGAAATGTTTTGAGTTCAGAACTGACCTTAAAAAGATAAAATGTAAATAAAAAAATTATAATTCATAATGATTTTAAAGCTAAATATAAAAGGCATATAAATATTTTTGCCTCATTACATATTTTTCAGACAATTCTGTGCAAATCTGCATTTTTTAATCTGATTTTATCTAATTTTAGAACCATCTAGTCTTATTTTTTCCCCCTGAATCAGTCTTTCTCAAACTGTGGTTCCCGGACCACTGGCGGTCTGCGGGCGCCCCCTAGTGGTCCGCCAAGTACTGCATGTAAACGACCATTTAGAGCTAGCTTAGCAAAGGATTGTGTTAAAAATAATGATGGAAAACTGGATTAAAACTCAAAAGAAGAGCTGTAGATATTGGTGGATTGGTACTTTTAGACAATCTGCTACATTAATACAAATAAATATCCAATATAGCATAACCAGTATTAGAAACCCTCCAGGTATTCCTTCTTTAAAGCTTGACAACATTTCTGATGGTTGGATTCTCCGCCACAGCCATGTTTATCACTAACGCCTGTTGATGCATATTCAATACATACCAAACATCTCTAATTTGCAAACATTTTATCTTCTTTTTGTGCTGTTTTCCTACAACAACCTCAGACAGAAGGTCTCAGTGAAATGCTGTAATCCCAGCAGCTCCCAGTAATGAACTGGTCAATACCAGCCTCAGGGCTGAACGGGACACACTGGCAACAAGGCAACTGTTGACTCTAAATCACAGAGATGGACAATGTTTACAGAGACAATCTCCCCCACAGGAGGAAGAGGAGGGTCTCCTTCATCTTTAATTCTTCCTCAACGAAGAGACGGATGAGGAGGCCGGTCTGCTCCCAGATGGAAAGCGTCTGTGAGCCTCCATTTAATAAAACGGCATTACCTCCAATAGCGCTCAGCCAATCAGAAAGCCATTCAGCCGTCATGTGACGTGTAGGAAATATAGCCCATCTCATAAAGTACTTTTACATCACAGCCTGCCCGATGAGAGCAATATCATCACATTTATGAGAAAATAATGATTTCTTCTCTGAATTTATGAGCATCTAGTAGAGAAAAGGCTTCATAAGAATTATATCAGTATGAGGGAAGAGGAGGAAGACGAGGGAAGAGGAATCCCTCCCTTTAATTTGTTTTTCCCCTCAAGGGAATAAATACAGCTCTGTAATATCAGGCATAAAAGTCAGACTTGTCGACGAAGAATAGGCCAATTAGTTGAGCTACGAGGAGATGAAACGGAGGAATCAAAGCAGATCAATGAGGGAGATTCACTGCAGCTCTGCAGCCGCGATCAATACGAGCTGGGAGACACGGCGTGATTAGAGATTGCTGGGTCACAGCTAAAGTGTTCATAATCAAGAGGCAAACTTTCATAAGAGCAGCGCCTGGCGAGGACGCAACATGGAGTCCATCATCATGCACCGCCGCTGCAGAGCGGAGGCAGCAGAGGAAGGAGTTCCTGGTTACAGGAAGTTTGTGATTAACCGCTTTTAATTTCAGACAACAAATAAAAAAGGCGACTTTGTAAATAAACATCCTGCTGCAGGGAGGAGCTTTATTAAACCTTAAATCAGATAATTTCACAAACTGCAGTTATGAAATTCTAATTTTGATCATTTCTCCAAAACCAAATGACTGGATCAGAACCAGGGCCACACCTAACACCTGCAGGACCCGGGCCGTGAGAACCAGGCTGGACACCACTGGGAGGTCAGACTCTTCTGGCAGCAGCTGCTAGCTATGCTAATGCTACCAGCTAATGCTTGTTGCAGATGTTTGCTAGTGCTAATGCTATGCTTAGACGAACAGAACAACTCCATGCGATGATTCTCTCCATGAAACGTCTAATTTTCTATTCAGTAGTTTGTGTTTTTTTAATAGGATCAACAAACTTATGAAGCTACATTGCAGCTAGCATGCTAAAGATGAAATAAAAGATGTTTTATTTGGAAGATGAAGAGAACGTCTTTGTGTTTTCATATTACTGATTCCTCTTCCTGTATCTGCTTATTTCTCCAGTTGCTAGTTTGTGTTTATTCCACTAAAATCAGCTTGCAGAAACTTTTAATTGATGGATTGCACTCTGACAGAATCTCCATTGTCTTTTTTTCACACATTATGTTTTTTTTTTACTGTTTTTGTTACAGAATGAAGACCAAGATTAGCATCAAAGCTGTCACTTGGTTCCTTAAAAGCGATGAATGTGAAAAGACTCGTTCCAATTATCCAGTATTTCTCGCCCAAATTTATTCTCAGCAAAGTGAGAGAAGCTCATTATCAACATATATGGAGGGTAATAGGACACTAAAACCCTGCGCAACAACAGGAAAATGTATTCAAGCACACTTGTGTGGAACCCAATCAAAATGTCTCATTAGAATGATTTCAGCTTAATGGTTTCCCGCAGAAATTGATCAATTAAACACTGTCATGAAACAAACCGCGTCGCATCCATCATGAGGACCAGCATCCAGTGCTGAATAAGTAGTGACCAGACGCATCAGCGAACCAATTAATCAGTGCGACCCAACGAGATGACGCCCCCCGCCAGGCTGCAGGCTCGGCCCACTCAGTCCATTTGGTAGCTAACAGCTGACTGAGAGGTGAAACCAGGCTATTATAATGTCATTATGGTGTCAGCTTCCATCGCGCTGAGTAAAGTAAGGCTCTGCAGCGGCCGGCGGCTCCCTCCAGCCACTTGTCACCAAGTGTTTTACCCTGGTCAGACATCAGTTCCTCCGACGCGCCGCCCCCCTCCCGTCCTGCTCCGGATTCGTCCCCTGGGTGTGAGCTCTCGTCCAATCACACGCAGCATAAATCCATAACTTGTGCTCTCCTCTGGCCCCAGGAAAACACAATAAACTGCGCTCATCTTTTATGCATGATTTTTCTGTAGCTCGCTGCGCTCTGGGTGCGTATCAATCATCAGCGGGACGCTGCGGGGCGACGCAGACAGGCGGCAGGAAAGAGCGACGGCGGCTACAAAACATACACGGTGGCACAACAAGGCGAAATGAAGAGTCCCGTTTCTGTTTCCGGTGACTTGGATTTC
>NW_028263392.1:17612500-17632500 GCF_051168715.1 Poecilia mexicana
AATAATTGCATATATTAGGATATTTTAGTCTGATATATAAAACACTTTTATATATTAGACCCACATAAGGATCATAAAGGGAGACGCAATCCTCTAAAAATGTTCATAACTGCCTATTTTAACAGTTCAAACACTAAATAAATGTTAAGTGATAAAACGCTCAGCTAACTGAACATAAAACCAAACTGGAGGACAGAAAGGAGGACAGGATGTTCTTCATGTCCAGTTTTCATTTATTCTCAGCATAAAAACAATATTTGAGTCACTTTCTTCCAAAATGTTTGTTTTCAGCCAGGATTAATAGATTTGATAAAAGTTGATTCAGCTGGCTGTTTATCATAGAAAGATGAGGACTTTATGTTTCATTGAACATTTTCTATCACACTAGAGTCACCTGGAGGAGAGATGAAGGTCAGCCATCGTCTTCCTCCTTAAAGGGCCGGCGCGTCAGGCCACTTCACCTTTAAATGTCTGAACCAAACAGCCTGAACTTTAACTTTCATTCAATCATAGAAATTACATCAGTCATGAAGTTATTCCTCAAATGTTATTTTGAACCTTGCATGACTTTCCTGCCGCCATCTTGGAGAGGGCGGTTCAGCTCTCCAAGAGTTAATCTGCATTAAAGTGTTGAATCTGAAGGTTTCCTGCCCAGTCGGAGTCAGATGTGAAGTTTTCAGTCTGTTAGAGTAACGTGGCTCTGGGTCTTGTGGTTTCTCTTGGTTAACTTGTGAGGAGCAGCTCCGCCGTCCGACAGATGATCTGATGTTGCAGAGAGCGAAGCCAACGCCGGGCCTGAGAGGTGGAAGGTAGTGCGGCCCATCAGGTCGCATGTCTGGCTGCATGACAAAGGGCTGGAAAGCGTTACCAGTTGAAACAGAGCGCTGGGATCCAGTGCAGCAGACGGAGGCAGCGGGGTGTTCTGGGCCCTGACCCATGTCTAAGTGGCGCTGCAGTGTTTACTGCGAGGAAGGAAGCTGTCAACTGTGTTTGCTCCCATCTCAGCAAGACGGAGCAAATCCCCAGCACCCCCTCCCACAAACACACCCAGACAGCAGAGGGTTCTCCACACAGGAAGGCCGAGCGCAGGAGCCTTTCTGGGTTGCTGTGCGCTGCTCCTCAGGCCAGCAGCGGCTGATTGACAGGCTTTCTACTGGAGGTGTCGAGTTTCCAAACTCCCAGTGGCTCTGCACCAAAGGCTGGACGCATTCCTGACCAGGTCATGAACTGACCACCTTTACCGCCTCACAACGCTCCTCAACCAAAACCAACCTGACAGGTTCCTCTCAGAACAGATCCAGATATTCAGACTGAAAACATTTATTTGGTTCATCAAATGATGAGAAATGAACCACAGACACCTCTGGCTGACGGCCGATTCAAACTAAATACACAAACATTTTGGTTCAAAGCCGTTTAAACGAGGAGGCCTGATGCTGACTCATTTAAAAACTGTTTCAGGAAAGACGGACGATAAAACCACCAAAGATCAGAGAATAATTCTGATTTAACAACGACGCCATCACCTCAGGTTTGATCTAAAACCTTCAGACGTCGCAGACCGACGCTGACCAACGTCAGAGCAAAGTAACTTAGTTTAGCTGCATGTTGTGTGACTCTGCCAGGAAGAGCAGGTTTATTAAACGTGGTTCATGTTGTTCAGAAAGCAGCCGAGTGGATCCCTGTGAAGATGAAACGGTCACGAGGTTCAGCTGCACAAAGACACCAGGATGCAAAACAAACGTCTCATTTCAGCTTTTTATGCTGATCTGCTGCTTCCACTTGTCATTTTTGATTCATAAACTGTTGCCACGGTTACGCATCAAACTACTGGGAAAGTGAAAAAAGTAAAAATCTTTCAATCTGCAGATCAAACATTAAACGCCTGAAGAACTGAAGGAAAGTCTAGAAAAGAACCAAACAGAACCAAGCATGCTGCCAACATGTAAAACTAATCAATATTAATCAATAATCAATCAATCACAAGAAAAGCTTTTCAATTCCAATATTTCATGTTTAATTTGCATCTTTTGCTCTTTATTTTGTGATGTTAGATCTGCTGCCATCTGCACCACAGACTCTGATTTACAGGGATGCGGGTGGATGGACCCAAGCCGACCTTTCCGGACCTCCGGCGCGGTTCTGACTCCTGCAGCCGGCCCGCTCCGGCTCTATCTGGACCCGGCAGAAAGCAGGAATTACACGCCTCTTCCAGGAATGTGATTAGATTCCTGATGTTGGCAGCAACACATCTCTGGGTTTTAATTGGGTTTGGAGGCGCGACCAGATGAGCTTTGTGACATCACTGATGTGTGTGTGTGTGTGTGTGTGTGTGTGTGTGTGTGTGGAGGTCGGTGGTGTCTGCTGATAAGACGTGTGGGCGGAGCCTCTCCTCCCTCCCAGAGGACGATGCTTACTAATTATTTCATTTTCTTTGCAGTTCTGTTCAATCATCATCAACATAAATGTCACAAATTTGAAGCTTTTTATGATTTAACTCAGTTTTTTTCCATTGGAGAATAAATCATAAAACAACATCAACATGTTCAACTTTTGTTTTTATTTTCTAAAAATATGATTTCATTGATGCTAATAAGATTTTCAGTCTTGATGAGAGAAGTGTGGATGAGTTTCTCATGACTGAATTTATAGATCTGAAACCAACAGAAAAACATTTTGCAAAGCATTCTGGGACATTTGGATCAGATGATCACTGCAAAGACATTCAATCTTATCAAATTGTTTTGTCTAGTTTCTGGTGCAAATATGTAATTACACTTGAAATAAGACAAAATAACTAAAGTAACTTTTCAACTATATATAGGAGATTATTTTAACTAAATAATTCCTTAATGTTGATAAAAACTTCTAGTTCCTCTAACAGATTATCTTAGTATAACATAAGAACATGTCTTGTTATGAAGTGAGATCATCTGTAAAAGTAACAGTCTGTCATCAATATTTCAGAGTCATGGAGTGAAAATTAGCTCCAATATCTGGTTAGTTACTTTTGTCTTATTTCAAGTGTAATGTGACGTTTTCAATGGAAACTAGAGAAAAATATTTGATAAGTTTTGTGTTTTCTGAATGTAATAATCAGGGTGCAGGGTGGAGGTGCAGGGTGGGGTGCAGGGTGGGGTGCAGGGTGGAGGTGCAGGTTGGGGGTGCAGGGTGGAGGTGCAGGGTGGGTGGTGCAGGGTGGGGTGCAGGGTGGAGGTGCAGGGTTGGGGTGCAGGATGGGGGTGCAGGGTGGAGGTGCAGGATGGGGGTGCAGGGTGGAGGTGCAGGGTGGTGGTGCAGGGTGGGGGTGGAGGGTGGAGGTGCAGGGTGGAGGTGCAGGATGGGGGTGCAGGGTGGAGGTGCAGGGTGGGGGTGCAGGGTGGAGGTGCAGGGTGGGGGTGCAGGGTGGGGTGCAGGGTGGGGTGCAGGGTGGGGGTGTAGGGTGGGGGTGCAGGGTGGAGGTGCAGGGTGGGGGTGCAGGGTGGGGTGCAGGGTGGGGTGCAGGGTGGGGGTGTATGGTGGGGGTGCAGGGTGGAGGTGCAGGGTGGGGGGTGCAGGGTGGTGGTGCAGGATGGGGGGTGCAGGGTGGAGGTGCAGGGTGGGGGTGTAGGGTGGGGGTGCAGGGTGGAGGTGCAGGGTGGGGGTGCAGGATGGGGGTGCAGGGTGGTGGTGCAGGGTGGGGGTGTAGGGTGGGGGTGCAGGGTGGAGGTGCAGGGTGGTGGTGCAGGATGGGGGGTGCAGGGTGGAGGTGCAGGGTGGGGGTGTAGGGTGGGGGTGCAGGGTGGAGGTGCAGGGTGGGGGTGCAGGATGGGGGTGCAGGGTGGTGGTGCAGGGTGGGGTCGCCCCCTCTCCTCCCATTAGAGCGCATCTCCTCCTCCGCGGCCCAGAGAACAATCAGCCTGGCGTCTGATACTTCCTGCCCGGCAATAATTACCCACCTAATTAAAACTTAATTGCTGGCCTCTCCAACCGCCATCTTAAATGAGCGGTGGGAGCCGGGGCGGGGGCGGGGGCGGGCCGTGGCGGGGCGGGGGCGTCCGCCTGCTGGGATGTTTGTGTGGACGGCAAATTGGTTTATCGCTATCAGATTCCTGAGTGTGTGGCCCGGCCGGCGCTGCTGCCCAGAAACACAAAGAAAGGCAGAGAGCTTAATGTGATGGAGGCCAGACAAGGCCTAATGAGATACACTGCACCCCGCTGCACCACCCGCTGCACCACCCGCTGCACCATGCTGCTCCACCCCACTACCCAACAAATCACTTTCACTCACTTTTTATTTGGCCGGATTAAAATATGGAGTTTTATTTTAGAAAGTGATGAAAAAGTTTCCTGGACAGAAAAGAGGAGCAGAGATAAGGAAGTTAGTGCAGAATCATGAGGGGGATGAAGGAGGAAATGCTGCGTTAATCGCTATGGATTCTCATAATTGTTACGATTAAATTTCATAATTGACTAATGGCCAGCTGCGGCTTGCATTACATGGAGGATAAATGCATCACATTAAACATGCAAGCTGAGAGGAGATGAGTGGAGATGGACGGACAGATAGGACGGATGGACAGACGGATGGATGGACGGATGGATGGACGGATGGACGGACGGATGGATGCAGAGCTCCCACTGTAAGGAAAGCAGCCAATCAAATGTGGCGTAAAGCTTTGTTAATGAATCAAAGGATGATTGAGTCGACGGAAACAAAAAGATGGAGAGGAAAACTAAACTGCCTCTAAACTGCAAAAACACAAAATATCACAAAGTATTTCTGCCTAGTTTCTGGTGTAAATATCTCAGTACATGTGAAATAAGACAAAACTAGTTTACATGTAACTTCTTATCCAGATGTAGGAGCTGGTTACCTCAATAATTCTGTAATATTGATGAAAATCTGATTACAGGTGAACTAATCAGCCAGTGAATCAAGCTAGTCATTTTAATCAATATAACTGAATCATTGAGGGAACTCCAGCTCCGATGTGTTGCTTTAAGTTGGGTTTGTCTCATTTAAAGTGCAGTGAGATCCTGGCAGGAGAAACTAGACTGAAATACTGAGTCACATGTTGTCTCCTCCTCGCCTCCCGGCTTCATCCTGGTCCCGAGGACCGGAGCGAAAGGCGGCGGCGATGAGCCGATAGCGGCAGGAAGGCAGAGGTGGAGGAGAAAGTTGGAGGGTGATTAGAGGGAGATGACAGGTGACATCCATAAAGGGATTACAGAGCAGGCCTCAAAGACAGGGCCCTAATCCTGGCTTTGTACAGACTCAGATAAACAGCTCCACTGATGGCTTGCTCTCTTAAAAAGTGAACATGAGCTACACAAATAACTTCCTAATTCCCCCTTTGTAGAGGAGAGAGCAGGCTGCAACAAAATAAGTTCCCCAGTTCTCCCTTTGTGCGGCCGAGCCGAGCAGCACAAAATAACTCGCAGCAGCTCTGAGGTGTTAGAGAACAGGATGCTGCGCTGGAGGGGAGAGGGGCCGCCTGCAGGGCGGGGGCGCGCGGGGCGCTGGGCGCAGCGGGGCGCTGCGGGGCGCTGCGGGGCGCTGCGTGTCACCGAGATGCAACTCGGCGCTGGAACTTCACCTCCCCGAAAAAATAAATACCAACCTGGAGATATTTCTGAAAAAACAACAAAACACAAAGAAAGACGCAGTTTGTCAGTTTGTGGTTTAATTAAGCGCTACCTTAAAACAGAGAGGGAGAACACACACTCACCACACACACCTGTGCTCCGCAGACAGGAAAGACCACCAACTGAAAGTCTGGTTTCCCACACCAGTCGACAGAAAAGTGTTTCTGTTCACACTTCAGCTTCTCAAACAAACAGGCCTCAGATTCTGATTGGTTCCAGTCAATAATCAAACGTTACGTAGTTTCACTCCTGAACCAAACACACATTTACCTCCAACAGTTAGGAGTAAACGAGACGTCTTCATTAGTTCAACATGAGAACAGGATTATTAACGTTCTCACTGATCTGGTCAAATTCACATCTGAGGCCCGATTAAGAAATAAATTGTTTTAATTTTTCTGATGATCAATGAAAAAGTTCTGGAAATAAATACAGACATAAAAATACTTTTAGTACTAATAAAGGTAACTGTAGAAAATTATAAAATTATATAAATAAATAAAAATACTACTAATAATAATATTACCACTACTGCCATCAATAAATTAATGAATAAATAGAAAGATAGAAACACCAATTTGAGTCCTAATAAAGAATTCTAGCAATATTACTGATAATTAAAAATAATCTAAAAGTATCAATTAACAGTTGTATTTTTACAGTATCACAGAAATGCATTAAAATAATCAGAATGTAGAAATTAAATTCTGAATTTGACACCGATGTAAAAATTTAACAATTCTTAAAACTCATGATTTATAAATGAATTAATGTTTATAAAGTGATAAAAATTAGTTTAGTTTGTTTAGTTAATAGTTAATATTAGTTTAGTTAATATATTAGTTTAGTTTAGTTAATATATTAGTTTAGTTAATATATTAGTTTAGTTAATATATTAGTTTAGTTTAGTTAATATATTAGTTTAGTTTAGTTAATATATTAGTTTAGTTAATAGTTAATATTAGTTTAGTTAATATATTAGTTTAGCCCGCCTCCTGTCCAATCACGGCTCTCCCTCAGCAGCTGCCGTCCTGTGATTGGACAACTGGAATAAACGTTTTAACAAAAATCTGACAAAACTTCTTAGCAACTCTTCAACACAGGAAAGACAAGAGAACATGTATTATTAATCATTAAAATAATAAATCAGTGTTAAACATTCACCAGCTGCCTGCCTGAATGTAACACAGGCAGGCAGCTGGTGTCAATAAATAAATAAAATTCATCAATAAAATTATGATCATTTCTGGACTCAATTATTTAAATTAACAAAAACTAACATTCAAACAGTAGAAGCCTCTGTTTCATTTGTATTTATTGCTGCTTGTTTGATGAAAAAGTCGCTCCCTGCTTCTCCTCTATCGCCAGAACTGATTGGTTCAGAACCGGGTCCGAACCAGAGAACAGAACCAGAACCTTCAGAGTGAACCGAAGCGGCTGAGATTCCAGCTGCCTGTGATCGGCTCTCTGCTCCCTCTGGCCTTCGCTTTCTTCCTTTAAATACACACATCCATCTGTCACTCCTCTGCTTCCCTTTCATCACCTCCAGTATCAGGTAATGAGCAGATCCTCCTCCTTCTCTCCCTTTCTGATACATTTATGCTAATTTCTCTGATGCAGGGACTGACGGCGGAGGTGAGGTCGTCTAATGGCTTCATTTTCTCTTTCATGGCCGTTTAAAGGATTCTTTCGAACTGCCAGGTTGGTGACTCAGATACTCCAGTGAAACGGAGCAAAGCTCAGAGTTTCAGCCTGCAGAACCGTTAGCTTAACGGAAACAAGAAACTCCAACCGTCCCTGAGCTTCGGTCAGAAGAGGACGCTCTCATTCAGCCGACAATACAAACAAACATTTGTCTGATTCGACTGCGGTGCATTTAGTGGATCAGGCTTTGGGATCTGGTCTGACTCACTGCTTTCTGATGCAAATGTTTTGTTACTTTTTGCTTCCTTTAATAGGCCAAAGTGTTTTGAGTTACGACCTGTGAAATGTTGCCACTGTGCTAATTCCTGCATATTTTCACTGCCATGAATTATGTTGATTAATATGCACTGTCCCAATCAAACCAATTAAATTAAAATTTGATGGAAACATTTCTCTGGTTCTGTTTCAGGGAGAGTCGTCGAGACGACTGATTAGCCAATCAGAAGACACTTTGGTATCAGCCAGGCGAACTACCAAATATGGACTTCCTTTACATCATCTGAGGCGCAGATTTCAACACAGACTTTCGTCACATTATGGTTTTATTTTATGGGTTTATCACAATACATTAGTTGATCATAGAACTGATTTCTTAATTGAATTCATTTTCACAGATTATTATATTATTATTTTAATTATTAATGCTGCGTTCCAGCTGAAATTTTCACTTCCAGTCGTAAAAATCAGCTGAAATCAGATTTCCAACTGGGAAACTGGGATCAACTCCAACCAACTGCAGTCACAAGACCGACTGATTCAATATGGCCGCTCCACGCAGCAACAGCAGTGAGATGTTACTTTACAGGATTTACATGACAGATTGTGTTCAAAGTCAGAGCTACATGTAGCGCCACCACGCCGACGTCACGACTTCATCACCAGAACTCTGCTCACTCGGGTCGGACCTCACATCCAGGTGGCTGGACGGCGTTACCATGGTGATTAAAGCAGGACTTGGTGCTGTGGGTCGGTACCAGACCAGCATCTCCATAAAACTGAGATCAGCAGAAGAAAGAATGAAGGTCTAAAATGTTCTGGTAGAGCCAGTGGACCAGAACCAGAACCAGCAGACGACATGCTGACCCAGATCATCTGTAGCTGTGTCTCCATTCATCATCTACTGGAATTATGAAAATAAATTTGCTTAAGGGAAACACACCAGTTTGACCAAAAACTCACATTTCTGATCAAACGGTTTTGCAGCAGGATAAAGTCATGTGATCAATATCCAGATGTTACTACTGGAAGAAACAACAAAGAAGACGACAGGAAGTGGTAGGAAGATGACAGCACTGCATGTATTTTAACTACTCATCACATGAACAAACTTATTAATGTGGGATTTTAATTGCCAAATGGAAACAGCAATTGTGAAATTCAGTTTTTTTGACATTAGTAACATTTTGTGAACATTTATAACAGTTCACTGACTGTGGAAGCGTCACTCTGGACGCCCAGCTCGGTGGATCCGGCTGCTCTCCTCTCTGCCTCCAGACTCTGTTCATGATCTCCAAATGAAAAGGAGGCCGTACTTTTACCTGTCTGGTTCTGGTTCTGGTTCTGCTCATGTATCAGATGTAGTCCATGTTCTGGATCCATCTGTCTGTGGTGACTCTTGAAACTCTGATTCAAACTACAAATTGTGACCTTGCATCCCTTTTACATGGCACAGTTTTTCTTCCACTCAACTTTCCATCCATATACTTGGATGACTCCTGCAGCAGGAGCGGGTCGAGCTCCGGTCAGTTATTTTGGGTTATTTTTTCTTGACTGCATCAATTTGAAGTTGGATATTTTTCCCCCTGTTCCCAAGACACACCCAAAGTGCAGCTCCACACACACACACACACACACACACACACACACACACACACACACACACACACACACACACACACACACAGCTCCATCACAGGCTCATGCTACACACTTGTACACACACCTCATCCCGCTCTAATAATCCGCTAATCCTGTTTATCATCAGCCAGCTCTTCTTAGTGCGAGCGATACATGAGAGAAATCACTCTCACAAACACACTCCAATGTGCAGAGCGGAGATACAGTATAAATACACACATCGCTATTTCTTGATTTCTCTCTCAATCTGGGGCCGTTTCTCCGTTTCCCTCGGCGCTCTGTTATGCATCGGTTCTGCCGTTTCACATCACAATCCCACATCAATGAGCCGCCTCCGAAACGGGACCGTTTGCTTCTGTCTGAAGAGTTTCACTAAGCTGCAAAGAGCGCACTCATTCTCTCTTCTAATTGGTTTTTAACTTCACACACACACAGCATCCTACACTTCCTTATGGGACGATGCAAACACACTCCATCCTGAACTACTCCCTTTCAGATAAAAAGGATATTCTGTGTAATATTCCAGTCTGAAAGTAAGAAAATAAGGTATAATCGGAGATGATCCAGGCTTGGGTAATAAACCTACATTTTCATATTTCTCTCCTTTTGGATGATGATTCCTAAAAGAGTGGAGTAAGTTGTAAATGTGCCTTCGTTCCATGAAGTAAAGCGGCTCTGAGGGGGTCAGTGCTTTTAAAGCGGGTTTTCTCCGGCCGCCGCTGTTCAGCACCAGAAAAGCTTCGGATCTGAGGCGACCGCGGTTTCCTCAGCACTTTCATCATCACCTTAAGAGTTTCAGACATTTACCTGAACCATCCGCCAAACTTAGAAACACAAATATATTCCAACAGAAGAACCTAAACCGATTTAAAGGCTTAAAGTTGTAAAAATGCAAACATTTGGTCCCGACTACAAACAGAAGAGATTGCTCTTATAAACTGAAGCATTTTATGCAGCATGTTGTGTAAAGTTGCCTCAGGTTCAATCTGCTGCTTTGGAGGAAAGTTAAACAGTTTCTGATGCGGAAAACGGAAATTCATCTTCAAACTGAACTAAATCAAACTGAATTTATTCATTCACCAAAGTGAATATTTTTTTGTGCAAAAATTTGTTTTTGTTTTTTAAAGTTCCTCAGAGAAATATGAGACATGTAAAACATTGCAGTGTGAAATAGTCTGGCCTCCAGTCTTAACAATTTATCTGTAAAATGATCATTTTCCAAACATAATTAAGTCATTTTTACTAGAATTACTTTCATCTGAAGCAGGAATAGATACAATTTTACTCTTGATTAAATTAAAAAGTGTTTTATCATTAAGGGGAAATAAATATTCTGATCGTCCTCCAGTAGCAGTCTGCCCTGCAACTGATCTAAAGATGCCTCTGACTGAAGATAACCATCGTGACACGCTGACAGCTCAACATCCAGACAACAGAGATGATATCCCTCAGTAACTCCATCAGCTCTGCTAATCCACCTCCTTTGCTTTTGCTGCTTCTCTGCAAAACTCCGTCTGGTCGTTGGAAACGGTTAGAGTTTCATTTTCATCAACAAAAATGGACAAATAAAAAGTACCACTTGATTCAGAGCGTTGCATTTTACTATCAGACAAACAGCAGAGAGGAAGTCGCCATGACAACAAGGCTCAGTGTGAATGATGGCTGAACGCAGCAGATCATTGTTTAACTCCAGCATGAGGATTTTGGTGCATTTGATTTTGCAGAATCACTGATAATTGATGATATGTTGGTTTCTTAACATTGTGTAAAAAAATAAAACTTTTCTAATCTTTCCATCATATTTTTCCCTCATCAGAAACATTCCTGCAGTGTCGCTTTGATTTTTTCATTCATGTTTGAGAAATTAATCTCCATGGCAACATTCAGCTGTGCAAAACGCCTGGGTGGACGTAGCCCCGCCTTTGAGGCAAAGCTCCTCCCCACTCTGCTCCTTCAGACTAGCCAGCAGCAATTAGCAAACAGCTGGTGGAGCTGAGCTCTTTACTGGAGCTGCTGCTCAGTGAAATGATGGTGAAAACATTAAAGGGTTAACAGAGGAGCCATGTTGGGATGACTTCCTGGAGGCGGAGCCTGAGAAAGAACAGGAGTTTCTTAAAGAGACAGAGGCCCAATTTCAAGGCGTTAAATTATAAGGTCAAATTTCTTTTAGGTCATATTTGATATATAAAACTATAAAATGGCTCAATATAAGAGTTTTTTATATGGAGGACATTTCAGCTTGTTCACCTGTTTGGTTTTAGTTACTCAACAAGAAATATTAAAGTTTTCAAAGATAAGCACACAGAGAACCTTCCAGAATGTCTAACCAACCGACTGACGGTTTTAACTGTGAACCAAATGCAGAGTCAGAACTAAAAACCGGTCCTGAAGGGAAGCGTGTCCCTTCTGATTGCTGTGCTCATTTCCGCTGCATTCCTGTCAGATTGTGCAGGATTTAAACATCTACACTCTGCTGTGCAACCTCTAATTAATGTGAGTGAAGGCTTGGCAGTGGCTGAGGCGTTTAGCCTGTTATCTGCTGCCACCATCAACGATTCATGACAAATTACATCCACAACTTGACCAAGATAGATGGAGGCGCAGATAGAAACTGCCTGCAGAGTCGTCAGGGATTTGCACAAGAAAAGCAGAAGCAGCAGCAAACAAGCGTTTGGTTTTAAGTCGTAATGTGTTTTCTCTTAACGCTGCAGCACTTTGATGTGAGCCCCGGCGAGGGGGGGCCCTGAGGGGTCGGGGGGCCGCGGGGAAGCGGAGAGCTCCGGTCACTCAGGGTCCGCCTGTAAACACCGGGGGGCCGTTCCATTTCCGGAGCTCAGGAAGCTCACGGCGGAGGAAGCTCTGTGGGTTGAGTTTCTCTCATTTCCCTCTGACTCCGCTCACGGTCTGACTGCAGGAATGCAGCGGGCGCATTTCGCCCGCATCCCGGCCCACTGCGAGGAGTGAGACATCAGAATATCACCACTCCAGAGAATAAATCCACAGGACTCCCCAATCAGCATGTGTACTCAGTTGCAATTATACTTCTGAGATACTTTGGAAACTTCAATAAGTGAAAAGGAGAAGGCAGTACGGTGTTAAATACAGCACTGGAGCATCTAAGCTGACATAACCCCATTATACACACCACACACACATTCCTGGACACACACACAGTCATTTCCTCAGATGGCCTGTAATCTTACAGGCCTCCATCTCGGCGGCTTAGCCCAGTGGACTGGGGCGGCCGCTGCCAGCTTTCCCCGGGGCGGGGGGCCGCAGGGCCTGGAGGAGCCCCACATGGATTGTATTTGGGAGCCTGAGGCATGAAATGGAATAGGTTTAATCTGTTATCACCTGCAGGGGAGCACCGGGCGCCGCTGACAGGGGGGCGCTGGTAAATGAAATATCAGCCGGTACAGGGAGAGAGTGATATTAGTTTAATTTCACCTCATCTTCCTCCCTCTCTTCCTCTTCATCGCCATCTCTCCTCGTCTTCCTCAGCAGCCAATCTGCATGAGATTCGGCTTTGCCACGCCGACCGTACCATCACTAATAACTTCCCTTTTTGTCCCCAGCAGGACCCGTGCAAATTGGTACCAACACACACTTTTGTTGGGATTCCTCCACTTTCCAGCTTCACTTGAAATATTTCTGATCCAAACCAGAGAATTTATCCGTTCAATGACTGGATGTGAACATGAAACATCAAAAAGTGGAGCGCAGACACAACCTTGGGGTAAAATCCAGAAGCTGAGCCAGTCGCTCGCCGTTTTGCAGGTTTTGACTGGAATTTGCTGTAACTGCATGAAGACATGAGAACAAAACGACGACGGCTGAAAAACAGAGAATATGCAGCCGAAGCCTTAAACTCTTAAATCTTAAAGACTTTATTTTGTTGTTTTTTTAATGAATCTTTTATTCTATCTTTTGTCTGCAGGTTCAGTGAGTTTCCCACAGAGGGATCACATTTACTGTGAAGGGTTGCTGCTGATAGCAAAAACTCTGCAGAAATGTAATAATTTGTAACAAGTGATAAAAGTAATTCTATCATTTGACTGATTACATCCTGAACTTTGAACTTTGACAGGATTATTTGGTTTTGGTCGACTAACCCTTCTCCCCCCAAAATCCACAAACTTTCATCCGTTTTCCTCTCTGTGCGTCACAAAGAGCGCCGGTTTCTAAAATACGGCACAAAACCCGTCAGCCCAGAGCAACCTGCTTTACGGAAAGCCAGCAAACATTTAATGATGTGCAGTTTGAAAATTAAAACACAAACTCTGGATTTCAGGCATTTTTCTCCAACAAATGATACATGTTATAATCTTATCTTTGATATTAACATTCGTTTATTGATCTAAAACTATTATTTGGGGCAAAAAGGGAAAAACCTGCATTAGAAATCTGTAAGGGGGCAAAAACCTTTTTACTTTATTGTTTTGTTGCACATTTATAGTTTAGAAACTCCTAGTTATTAGTTTTATCAGAGTCAAAGCAGCGAGGAAGCAGAATTAAAATGTTGATTTTAAAGCATTAATCATAAAAACACCAACGATCTCGGAGTGGATGTGAGTTTTGAGTTTCCTGCGCCGATTTCAGAAAAAGTGACTGAAGCAGTTAGAGTAACACCGCTGACATGGCTTCGACCGCAGCTTCCTGTGAAGGAATGAGCGAACAGACAGACATCACTTCTTCTCTCGGGGGCGTCGGGTTGAAGGGGGTAGCTCTGTTTTTTCACGCTCCTTGAAGTGGCTCGCCGGCTCTGCTACTGTACAGAGCATGAAGACATGAAGGCTGGGAGTGGGTGAAGGTTACGCAGTGAAAACAGAGGGAATGTTGGGAAACGGTGACATCATAAGCTCCCGTCAGGGCAGAGCCGTCATGTTGCATCACATGAACCACAGCGAGCATCAACCTCCACATACTTTAGCTCTTATTACCGTTTTGTTTCTGTCAGACACTAAACCACATCCCCTTTAATAAGGCATTCATGTCTTTCCTGCCTCATATCTATAAATAGGAAGTATTGTTGTTGTGGTTTGTTTGTTTGTTTTCTAAAAGCGGGTAGATTGCACCGCTGGGCGGGGCTTCGCCGCTCCTTTCTTCTTTACATACCCAGTTACCTTTCAGGTTAAAGTGATGTGGCTCTAAAAATAGCTCCGGTTTAGAGGTTGAAATCGTCACCTACGCATATTCACCAGCTCCCACCACCCAGCCATTCACACAGAAAGCTGCGAGTGCGCAGACACTTGGCGGTACTGTATTCTCACATGCTCTGCTCCACTTTGCCAGCGGCCCACGCAAACTGATCTGGCACAGCTCACGGAAAATATTCCATTTCACACATTTTTGCTGAAGTTTGTAGCTGCTGACAGACTGGGAGGTCTCTGGGTTCACGACACTCCGCACACATCGCTTTCTCACGGTGAAAGATGCGCCGCTCCTTTGAAAATGTCCGAATCGAGCAGAAACGTCTCGGTGCGTCAGCAGGAACGCTCTTCTAGATCGTTTAGCCAACGCCGGGTTCGTTATTTCCTCAACATTTTCTGCTCAGAGCGAATGAAACCTCCGACCAGGTGACTGTTTCAAACCGTCGGAACAGAATAAAGTTTCTTTGGTCTGAAGGATGAATATGTGAGGAGAGAGGCCGAGCCGACGGTCTGATGGTCCGACGGGTCATCTGACCTCTAGGAAACGATTTCACTACAATCTGCAAGGAAATTCAGCATGGAGCAAATATGACTAATGAGACTAATCACCACGCCAATGTTCATCCATCCACTTGCAGATGTGAAAGTTTCCAGATGTTTTTTCCTTTAGTTGTTTAGTTTTTTATAAAACTGTTTCTGATTTTTCAGCCATCATCAACATTCAGGAAAACAGTAAATAATGATTTCATTTAAATCCAGACCAACTCCAAATAAAAACTGTAGCCATTTAAATCGTTTGTCATATTTCTACATGGAATAATTTCTCAAAATGTTTTAGACATGAAAAGCCCAAAGCAATCGACACGCTGCAGTTTCTATGCCAGGCCAGTATGAGGTGCTGTGGCGCTGGTGGAGGCATTTTATACAATCAGAAGAAAGTTCTAGAAAGACCTATGAGACATGTTTATGGAGTTTGTGTGACATTTAACTGCACAACATGTAAAATTAGAGATGAAGGATAATTTCTGCGATCTCCAGTTTCTGTGTAGCAGGAATACAGTCGTAGAGAAAAGCTTCTGTTTGTCCAGATAATATCTTCCTTATTTGCTGGAAATTAGAAAATAAAAACCTGTTTGATCTGCAAACCGAACTGACAATCCCACAACTCCCATTAATCCCAAAGACAACAGACGAGTCTCCTGAAGGAAGGGAGGGAAAAGTTGGAGGATGACCTTTGTTTGACTTTCCACTTTGCTTGGATGGAACAGCACAGTAGGTCCACTATTGTGTTTTCAGTCAAGCATTCCTGTACAACTATTGCAACCAAATAATTAGAGGATTAGGTGGTGAAAAATAGCTCCTGTGACTCCACGGCCAGCTGCACTGTGTATTTTGGCATGTGCCACTGTGTACCTGTCTATCTCATTAAGCAAAGTGCAAACAGCTGCAGATCCTGGAAAAAACATGGAAACTCAATAAGATAATCTACTTTAATACACCGTGCTTCCTGTGACAACTTACACGAATCTGCTGCACAGTTTGCGTCGTGTTTGCACAGGAGTTTTGCTTCAGAACTGCGATGACACATGAGTGGCACATTGTGTTGAAAGGCAGAACAATGGCTGTCCGATGAAGCGTGGAGAGGGAGCGAAGGCGGCAGGTAAGGAAGCCGGGCGGGGCGCAGGAGGAGGGTCACGCAGAGCAGGGTGGATGTGACTGGATGAAACTCTGTGGTTGGGTAAATGGGGGACTAGAGTTACAGGAGGACGAAGCCGTATCTCCATCCAGATCACATGAGGAAACCCCGACCGAGAACACAATTAGTCAGTAATCAGATGTGATGCGATACTCTGTACCATCCACCCGGGAGCCAAAACGGCCCCTTAAGCAGAGCCAAGGCTGCTGGAGACGGTGTTGCTGCTCGTGTTAGACCAGAAGATAATCAGCGAATCGGCTCATTTGCCTACAATTTAAACAGAACCGTCATGGGAATGTCAACTTTTATACCAGTCAGAAGTTTTATTTGTGGAGACACATCCTGTGGTCTGATCAACAGAAAACTCAATGTTTATGACCACAGTAGAAAGATCAGAGTTTAAGCTAAAGCCTTTATTTGCATTTGATCCTCAATACTTGACTTGGACTCGTCCCCCAAAACTTGAGATGTTGCTTGTAGCAAATGGCTCCTATGTGCAAACTTCATGTTTTGGAGTAAGGATGAAGCTCCAACCAGACAGAGATGGATCAGTTGGACAGTGAGACCAGACAGGGACAGTTCATTTAGGCCACAGAGAAACGAAAAGCATCCTAAGCCTCCATAAATAGCCAACTCTCTCCAGTCGTTCAACACATCAAATGTTTACTGTAATAAATGTTGCAATAAGATGTAAAATTCGTACGAATTGAAACTGAACCAATGGGTTACAGTGGAGGTTCTCAGTATGTGCTGTTGCATCTCTACGACTTACAACCTGAACTGCCCCGTTTTTACGTACAAGACTCAATATTTAGCCTGAAATCTTCCAAATCTCCCCGACTATGTCCTGCATCCCTCTCAGCAGAGCAGATTCTCAGTCCTTCCTTCCTGCATGCAAATATTTTCTTTTCCTCGTCTCCTACTCATAGTTCTTCATTCTTTTTAAAGCAAAACACTCCAACCACTTCCTTGATTCTTTTCCAAGTGCTGTGCTGACAGTTTGATTAATGTCTCCTTGGCCTCATCATGACATCAGAACAGGAGGACAGAGCATCAGCTTGCTGCTGGCGCTCATGGCAACAAAGCCTCTAACGGTGAGGAAGCCTTCACGTTACGGCTGAAGGAGGCTCTCTGAAAACCTTGCATCATGTATGACGTTCTGCTGCCTGGTCGGGATGCATGGTTGTGTGACAGCTCAGCAATGAGGGCGAGCTGCTGACGGGGAGGGTTCTCAGCACCTCTCGCTCCGACTGTTTGGACTGTAAACAAGTCAAAAAGTGTGAGAAAACCTTTGCATGCATGACGGCGAGGGGCTCCTGTGTTTTGGTTCTCAGGGTATTAATAGCCAATGATGAGCTAGGCTAGCATTAGCCAATCTGCGGGTATGCAGGTTGCTGCAGGAGGAGCAGGAAGGGGGCAAACTGGTCAGGCCAGAGCAACAGACGGTTGTCTTTTCATTGCTAAACTATGTCAACAGTCACTTCTAAGAAATGTAGAAATGACTAAAAGAGGCAGCAGGCTTTCTGTAAGCATCTATAAAACTGAAATCAGAATTCACAGTATCCTGTTGATTCTGCGGAAACAAGATAAAGATGATGCGCTTTGGAGCTGAAACATAAGAGCTGCTTTGCAGTAAAATTAGAAGGAAAAACTAAGTTACTGAGAGCAAAAACAACTGATAAGGTCTAACTCTGCTGTCTGCTTCACACTCTGTAATTATAAAATGACATAATGTCATCATGTCATGGTACATTACTGAGCCTCGTTAGCCCATTAGGTCCCGGCAGCCAGAGTGATTAGTCATGGAAAGCCCCGCCCTTTCCTGCACTCCCACTCATTCAGAGAGGAAGCAGGAAGCTGCCAGCATGTCAGTCATCCCCGGACAGGAAGTTCCTGGGAGATGACCACCCTTTAATGCTGCAATTATTCTAACTATTGTTTGGATTGATAATCACGCTCATTACAGAGAGATGGGGGAGAGGAAGGAAGCTGGAAGCTCCAAGGCGGCTGGTTTGGGCCGCGGTTTGTTCTGTGGATGAAGCGGTGGGAGGGAGCGAGGAGCTCCGCAGGGATGTCGCCGCCGCTCGGTGCATGGGAACGCCTGTTGGTTGGAGGGGTTTGCATTTGATCTGGGTTTCTCAGAGTAATTATCCGGGCCGGTGCAATTC
Source organism: Poecilia mexicana (assembly GCF_051168715.1). NCBI lineage: Eukaryota > Metazoa > Chordata > Actinopteri > Cyprinodontiformes > Poeciliidae > Poecilia > Poecilia mexicana. The sequence goes on from NW_028263392.1 coordinate 17,630,704, forward strand.
GGAGACGCGAGGGTCAGGACGGGACAGACGGCCAGACGACTGGAGTTGAAACTGGACTTTCTTTGAGACACAGAGAAACTGGAAACATGTAGACAGTGAGCTGAATAAATCCCTGTAAACAAAATCTAACTCGTTTTAATAAGAAATCTAATGATGACAAAAATGTTTCCTAGTTTCAGGAAAAGTTAAGCCACCCTGACACTTTATCGACCCTGTGAGTCTGACCTCCCTGTTTTCCTCCTTCCATCATGAAACGTGTTCAGTTTGTTCCTGATTGGAGTTTTCTGTCCTGAAATGACAGTTCAGGTCATCTGGACAGATTGCTCATGATGTGAAACTTTGCAGAAATGTTGCTCAACGAACAACAGAACAAAATGTTAAAGAAACAAAATAAAACAGGTATTTCTGCTTCCTGTGCCAACTACGCCTTCGCATCCGAGAAATCTGTTGCGCTGAGTGGGGGGGATTCCCACAGCCACACCTGCTCATCAATTGCTTGTAATGTCTGTGTGTTAGCAGGCTGTAAGTGATGGGGAGCAACCGCTCATTTTCCACTTAGGAGGGAGAATCAGCCCGACAGGTGAAGCTGCACAACTAAACTCCAGCAGATCTGCAGCCGGATTCGGTCCGGAAGAAGCTTTGTTGATGCCAGGAACCAAAACTCTTATCCTGAAAAAGTGTCTGAATGTGTTCTCTGCTGAACCCAACAAGAGCTTTGCTCTCGTTTTACTTATCATGGCCACCAATCCTCACAGTTTCAGCCAGTACTGAACGTATTCAGACTCTGGTCTTAGTGACAGGCAGAGACGTCTCAGATGGTCCGACATCTAAACGGTTCAGCTCAACACCCAGACTGTCATCCAGGTGCTTCTTCATCCTCAGTTTGGCTTCAGCTGCTCCTCTTCAGATGTCTGAAGCCTCCATCAGCTGCAGGTTGATGCCAAAGTAAAACCACCATCAGCTGCTCCGCCTGGCTGGAAAGTTATTTCTAACCGTCTAGAAACAAATAATTAGGTCTAAAGAAACACAATCTGCTCTGATTTACCCACAATGCAACAGTTTACAGCACCTACACGAACAACTGAGCAGTGATTCCTCAGGAGGAACTAGAGAAAGTAATGATTTGTTCGACAATGTTAACTCTGAAGACACAACAGGCTGAACTGCTTCTAGCCATTAGAAATAAATCTGGAAAAGCACAAAACTGTTTTTTGTGACAATAAATAAGAGGTCATCATCGATTGGCCGGCTAAATTCATCCAAGCACTTTGATTGGTCTGAACTTACTGATCCTATTTTAATAATCTAACCCAAAGCAAAGATGATTTCCTGATATTTTGGATTATTTAACACTTTCTGATAATCCCCAACATATTCATGATAAACTGTGATAGATTCTGACAGCTTGTTTATCTCACTCTAAAAAGTGTTTTTGGCTGTAGTTCATCTTATGGACTTATTTACATTAATTTAACTTAATTCTTTTGCTTTTGCTATGACAACTTACTTTTTTGTGTTCATTCAACTCAAAACTTACAAATCTTTAACCTGAAGGAACTTTTCACTTTGACTTTACTTAAAACAATTGAGTTCAACGCCAGTTTTGTATCCTAAGTCTGACCAACTCAATTTATTATGATCATCCAACTCAATTCACTAAGTTCTTCCAACTCAATTTGCTAAGTTTTTATAACTTAATTCATAAGGGGGTTTAACATGACAAATTTAAGTCATTCTTACTCAAATCATTTATTTTGTTCTAATAAACATTTAAAATCTCTTTGATTTAATTCTACA
>NW_028263392.1:17637500-17740000 GCF_051168715.1 Poecilia mexicana
TTAATTTGTTTTATATACAATTTAACTCCTCTGAGCTCCGACAAAGGAAGCAGTCCTCTGGGAGCGCTGAACGCTCCGATACAACCAGGACCACAGGGGAGACGCTCCGTCGCCCGCTCTCGCCCGGTGGGGGCTTCAACATCCCCATGAATATGGAACAGAAACCGAGCCGGCTAATGACTTGTGGAGGTGACCCATTTATTTACTCCAACGGAGCCGAAGCTTTCATCTGTCACACGCTGGAGAAATGTCAGAGTATTTATGTCCAAATGATCCACATGGCGTCCGAAGGCGGGCGGCGCGTCTCGGTCACATGACCATGTGACAAACCTTTATACCTCACCGATGAGTTAACTTTGTCTTAATTCAAGTGCTCCAAGATATTTTCACTAACTAGAATAGTTGGTAAGATTTTGAGATTTTTTGTTGGGGCGTTAAGGTCAGAGGTCATGGTTGACTTCAGAAGGATTTGGACTTAAAGCGGTACCAGAGGAGAGCAAAGCAGAATAAAGTGGGTGAACCTTAAAGTTAAATGTGGACAATGTGACACAGTTTCTGTCAGTTCAGCCTGGACTCTTACTGGGAGCTCACTGGTCTCTGTGGGATGTTAACTGGTTCTGCTGGAAGCCCTCATTCAGCCTGATTACCCCCCGGTGTTCACGCCCCCCGATGAGCTGCGATGCTATCTGGCCCCATATTGGTCTCCTGAGAGCCTGAAGCGCTGGGAACCGGGGCCCCCAAACGGTTCTCTGGAGAAACGGGAGTCAGATAGTGGCGATGATGATGATGAAGGTAATGAGGCCCTAAGAGCAGCTGGAGGCGGACATCTTTGTTGTCCAGGACTAATTAGAGCTAAAAACAATCTGGATCTGATGATAAGCTGCAGAGCGGCTACGTAGCGTTAGCTCTCATGACTTTAGTTCAAATGTTTTTGGTGTTTGGATAATTATTTTAGTTTTGCTTTAGGACAGCCATGATGCATAACCATGGCAACAAGGTGAGAATGCTTTGCTTTATTTTTTACACATTCAGGAGAAGCAGATTAGCATAAAGCTTAAATAACACCTGAACTTTGACCCCAAATCCCAGAAGAGTTAATAAGGAGGAAACATCTCAGATCAGACCCCTACTCCAGCATCTTTCTGAGGATTAGCAGAGCTGCTAACAGCTGGATTTTATCTGCTGCATGTATGTTAAATCATTAGCATGTCATGAAGTTATGAAACTGTTCCACAGCAACAGTCTTCAGTCAGAGGCCTCTTGAGTCACTGCTAGACTGACTGCTGCAGGAGATCCTTCCTGCTTAAGGCATCATAACCCACGACTGAAGAAACTGGGATGATACAACATATGACACTGAATTTACCTTCTGATCAATAAATTATGTGCCCTGAACTGAAAAGAACACAAAGAACAATAATCTTATAGAGCTTTACTTTTAAAATGAACATAAAATAAAAATAGAGTCAAATAAAAAGCAAGCAAGTTCCAGAATTTATGGCCAGATAAGGATCAGGTAGGCTAAGTGTTGCAGAGAACCATCATCAGCACCAGTCATAACTCAAACAGGAACATTTGCAGAGTTATCACGGCTGATTGTTAGTTTGCAGCCACGGTAACCGTTCAAACAGGAACTTCTTCAACAATACTTTTCATATTGCATCAAAATGTAAACAAGCTGATGGCTGAACAAACAGGCTCAGCAAACGGCTCACACAGGAGCATGGTGCAACAAATCCCACCACTGAAAGGTTATAAATATTCTTCTTTAAATAGTTCAACTTTTCTGCTCTTACAGAAACAAAGCAGGAATGATCCGATCAGGATCAACACGGATGTGAAGTCAGGCTTTGGAAATGAGGAAACTGATGAATAAAAGAAAACAAACAGCAAAATTCCTCTTAACTCAAACCATAGGAAAATATGATCCTTAAATATTTGCCCTTCTAATCTGATCATAAAAATTATCAGCATGTCGTTGCTAACAAGAGCTCATGAACAAATGAGGCATTTATTAGGAAACATGAGACGATCCTGTGGATATTTGCTGAAGCGAGGAGTCAGGAAAATCTGCAAACTTCAGAAACCTGGAACCTTAACGAGGCGAGGAGCTTCGCTGAGGCTCAGAAACACCTCCAGGACGGCATCCGTCAGAGGCAGCCCACCCACAACCAGCCCCACTAAACTATTAGGACGGAAACCAAACGGAGGGCTTGATCTGTGGAAACTCCAGAGCTGTGAGCGACTCATTAGGCCAGGAATATCTGGCACAGCAGCCAAATGAACGACGGGATGGAAAGATGAAGATGAGTCTAGCAGAGCAACAAATTAAGCCTCCTTTCATGCTTTGATTTACAGCTGGGTGTCAGGAATTTAATATTAAGTGATGTATGTACCTTGGCAGCAATCTGGTATGACGAAAGGCTTGATCTGAGTCCACTGACATTCCACCAAGACGAATATTTATCTGAGTCTTTATTTATACATTAGAATATCCAACAACTTTCTCTCTCTCTAATAAAATGCACAATAACAGAAAACTGACACTTTACTCATAATTATGATCTGTAGGTTTTTACTGACCTGCTGCTGCATTAAGGCCTCATTAAGCAGCATTTAGCCTCTGATCAACCGGGTTCAACTGGGACTTTACTCTGACACCTTCTCAGGTTCTTCAAGCTAACTGTGGATGAAAATGAAATAATCTTCATTTACTCCAGATTCCAGGTGTCTGCTCTGGAACCTGCTGCTGTTCAGAGTAGAAAAAACTACTGATAAAATAAATAAGATCAGAGTTTTGTAACTCAGATAATCGTTTTTATTATATTCCCTTTACTGCTCTACAAACAACCGAATCATATTTTATTATGCAATAAGAATATTAATGGATCATTTCTTGTAAGCCTGCATAAAAGTAAAGATTTGCTACTTGTTCTAGGTAGATTAGAAATATATGAAGTGAAATTATATTCGTAACTTTAAAGGTATTTTTTTACATAAATGATTCTGCAGAGCCATTAGCGCTTTCACATGATGCCATGAAAATCTACAATAAAACAGAAAAAGTTGATGGAGGGTCTGAAAAGTTGCGCGGGTGGAAGCAGTGACCTCTGCACCTTTGGCCACGCCCCTCATGGCCTCTGGCTCCGCCCACTTTGGTGGAATTCACTCCATTAACTAAATTAGCTTTCATATTAAAACTTTAGCTCAAATTAGCTCACTCTAGCTAGATGTTAACGTTAGCATGCAGGCTAGCACCAGCATGTTGACATATGCTAACATACTCCATTCAGAATAGAAAAGGTTAAAGGTTAAATTAGCTAAGATGCTAATATTAGCATTCCAGGTTAAATAAAACTCAATTGGAGCTACAGATATTATCTGACTTTTTAAAAATAAAGACTATTTGAAAGTAAATTTTCCTATTACAGAAGCTTGTCAAAGATCTAACATTTTATTTATGTTTTTGGGTTTTAAAACAAAAACCAAACATCATCATCTGCTGATATTTGTGAGCCTGCAGTAAAGCACAAAGTTCCCAAATTAATGATAATAAAATGGATTTAAGCAAACTTTACTGATGCTTTTAGCATCATTCTATTGTGGAAATGAAATACAATAAAACTAAAAAAGCTGCAGATCTTTGCAACACGAGGGACAAACTCAGCACTTTATGGTCAAACACAACCAGATTAAATCTGTGTGCTGCTGCTGACCTCTGACTGCGATGAGCCAAGACTCTGGATTAAGATGGCTGAAGTAGATCCACACACACACACACACACCTGATTCATTTACATTGAGTCGCCCGTTTTCCCTGAACTGAACACAATGACTCCGTCCACAATGGTTAAAGTCGACCTTAGAGATTAACAGCATAAACAAACACTTGAGTCACCTGAGAGGAGAGCTTTCTCTCTCCATCACACACAAACGCCGCGGCCTCCTGCAGCCGGCGCCGTTAATAAATTATATCTGGCTCTAAAGGAATGATCCACATTGTCGGCTGGTGGAAGCTAGTATGACTGTGTTGTGTTACCCTGATGCTTGATTCTGTAGGCCAGGTATTGTTTATGGAAGCCGACACCGCCGGCCACTCGGAGCGAACAGAGTGGACCGATGAAGATCCATTCATCCCTCCAGCAGGAAGCAGAAAAGCCAGAAAGCACAAGAGCCAACAGTCACTAGATCACTGGTTCCGGAGCAGCGTTTTTATTTTCAGAATGGAAGACAAGGAAGCAGATATCATTAATTTAAGCCATCATGCTTAGGATAAACCTCCGGCCTACACAAAACACGTTTATGGCACATGGAACTTTGATAGTATTTCAGCCAACGTTTACACTCGCTTGTGAAAATGACTGCAAACAGATGCGCTTCTATACAACTGTACATCTTAGAAAAGCAGAAGTGGAGCCTCCTGCACAGCCAACAAGAATGCAACAACTGGTTTCTGGATGGTGAGTCAGCAACTAAACACTTGTCTTTTCCAGCAGCCATTGTACGGTGCACACAGCAGCAAAACCAGCTAACCAAACATGCTGCAGTTTAGCTTGGGTTGCTAGGTGACGGTTTTTGAAACCGCTCGTTTTCCAGACATCAAAAAAACATTAACTTGCTGCCAAAAAATGTCTGGGTGTTTTTTTAATCACTGACTGTTTTTAGAAGCAATAGAAACCCAAATGGATGCACAAAAACATACAGAATGTGAATTTTGCATCATAGATCCTCTTTAAATAGAAAAGCCAATGAGCCTCACTGTTTGCATAGCTAACAGCAGGAATGCCTGAGGTGCACTTAGCTGGAACCGAGCTTCAGCGCCAGGCATTAGGATACTACAGGATCCTCAAAGAGCAACAAGAGCACTTAAGTGTCAGGCTGATCTCTCACTTACCAGCACTCAGGGAGAAACGCACACCAATCACTTAAACATCCACACCTGTAATTAACCGTCCTGGCATCGGGCCGGAACGCCGGGATCTCTGGATATGTGTGAGTGTGTCCGCTCATAGACGTGTTTTAATTTGATCGCTTGGAATCCAGATGAAGAGGAACATCAGGGACAGACGTCGCTTTAAGGAAATGTCTTCATTTAGAAAAGCTTAAAGTAAATCACAACTTTGGTCCACAGACACATTTAGTTTAGTGCCAACACTGAGTTTATCTGAAAAATTACCCAGAAATCAAAGGTTTATTTATCTCTAAACTAAACAGATTTAACATCATTTAGAAGTGAAGATAACGTCTACATGACTCGTCCTGAAGCAGAAAACCAAGATGAGTTTTCATCAAATGTCAGGAACAACAAAGAATGGACTGTGTTTGCATAATAAAATCATTTCATTTAGGTTGTTTCCACACCTGGTAGTCATGGAGACTCTGTTCCATTTGGGACCAAAATCACAACATTTGGGAAAAGGAAACTAAAATGGAGGCGTCAGATTTTAGTGGGTGGTGGATTTCTCTCCAGTCTTTGGCTAAAGGCTAACGCTAGCGGGCTAACCCCAGGCTAAAGGTACGGTGCAGGGCTAGCACTAGAGCAGAATGCCCTGCTTTGTAGTCCACTTCCTGCTTTGGAGCAGCTTCTGATCCGCTTGGCATTCACATTCAAACCAAACCAGAGTTCACTTCAAGCGAACCCAGACCGAGGTCTGGAGCAGCAGAGTTTGATTTTTCAGTTTGGTTCATCATCCAGACTGAACCGGACGATCAAGGCAAACCAACTGGAGTTGCATTAAAGTGAACCAAACATGTTTTGGCTCTTTAGTTGAACTTCTAGACTTGGTGACCCTCAGTAATCATTCGCTCCATCTGAAGACACTGAAATAATTGCAACATACTTCAACCGTTTGCCTGGATCAGGACATTTTTATCTTAAGGACATTTTATGGTAGATGTAAGAATGTTTCAGTATTTACTGCTAGTCTGTATCGACAGTCTGGAAACGCTACAACTACGCAGAGAAAGTCATGAAAGCATAAATTAAAAGTATCAGTTCCAGGATGCTGCAGAAGTTGCAAACCCTTCCAGCGCCTGCCGTTTGCAGGAAGGTTGTTTCCTGTCTGAGTTCATCTATCAGCTCGTTCTGCGTGGAGAGGCAGACGGAGGAAGAACTGGGGAAAGATGAGACAGAGGAAGAGTCTGCCAAGCTCCTTGCACCTCCTCATTGCCCCCAAGCAAAGATTTAGACGTTCCTCATTGTGAAAGCATTTCACATGTTTATTGTCGCGCTCAGAAACCATTCACTCGCTTTTCAGGCATTAGTCAGTGGATTTCTTCATTACCACTGCAGTTTACCACCAAAGGAGAGGCGCACAGCACCAGGACAATAAAAACCGCTGTCAGTTTCCAACTTATTACAGTTAACATGTTACAGCTGATTATGAAAGCGTCAACGCATCAACTCTGGATTCCAGGTGCAGCTCCGGTTCAGCCCTGAAGCTACAGGCATGTTCTCACCGACTGCTCCGTGTCAGAAAATCACGACGAGTCGACCATCAGAAAACTCAGGGAACAGAGCAACAGATCAGAACTCAGTGGTGCTTTTACTCCTTTACTCAAACTTGGATTTAAAGTTTTCCAGTCGCCAGCTGGACGGTTTTCTAGTTTCACTCATTCAGAGTAAAAATGTCCAGAAAACTTCAGGAAATCCCTCAGAGAAACTGACACAAACGAACTTTACACAAATACTCGACATGGTTCCAGGTTTACTCACACAGTCCAACATTCAGACAGAGATTTAAGGTTCCTGCTCCTTCTAACTTTGGTTGTTTGGAGTAAGAAATTAAAAAACGTTACAGTTTAGTTTCATTCAGAGTTTAAAGTCACAGAAAGGAAAACTTCCAGCTTTGCCCCTCAGATGTTATCCATCTGCAGGGGGTCCACAGAGATTAAATGTAATTCATATTTTATCAGGAAGTGGGAAACAAAACCAAAGTCATTTTGAGGACGATGATGTACGAGGTTTTCTGAACTGATGCATCACTCTGACATATTTCCGATTCTCCAGCTCCGTTTTTAAAAATATTTTAAACAAGCTCTAAGAAGAAAAAAAAGCTGGCAAATTTTCCAAGAATTAGGAATCATGTTCCCAGAAAAGTCTGAATCCTGACCTGCAAACAGGAGGAGGTGAAAAATGATTTAACATGGAAGAAGAAGAAACATCAGGTGGAGTGAAAAAGCAAAACCATGGTTTAACTAAGAGCTGCTTGAGAGACCAATAAAACCAAACGTCCTGAAAAGTCAGAAACTTGAAGTGTCGTTGTGACAAATAGTTTCTCTGTAACTTTCCTAAACTTTAGTCCTGAAACGTCTCAGCTTAAAATCTTTAACAGCAAATACAATAGTTAGACAAAAAGTCCTTCTCAATCACACCAATCCACTTTTCTGCTGCTTGTGCAACTTTGTTTGTCATGTTTTCCTTCCACTCAACTTTCCAGATTCAGCCAGATTCTTCCCTCCTTGTTGAGGGTTTCCACTTCAGTTTTCTGGTCTGAGTTTTGGGTTTTTATTTGCTCTAAGCTACAGTCACCAAACCAACAGAACCTCTGCAGAACATTATTTTCTAAACCTGAGCTGATTTCACTTCCATTGTAGGTGAAATAATGTGAATAAAGAGCTGCTCCAAGCAGCTGCAGATGTTTATCAATGTTTCGCTCTGAAACATTAAACTGGTCCGTTTAGTTTGCTGTTTACAACCAGACTTTGTGTTTCGACCGATTTGGCAGCAACTGTGTCAAAGGAGCTTCCGCAACGTTGGCCATGAAGTGAGACTATTTTAAATATGTTAACTTTTAAGCATGAATTCACACCTGCGGTTCCACTTCTCCACCGGTATTTTCTTGCAGGTGGCAACATTTCAACATGGCCCGTCTGCTGAGTGGGAGCAGAGCTTCACCAGCCTGAGCTTGTTTCTCCTGTCACTTCCCATCCATTTGTTTGCATTTCTGTTCAAGCACATCTCACCCAACAGCATGTGAAACAAACACTATTATAGCTGCAGCCTTTCACTCTCACAGAGCTAAAAGGAGGCCGCAGAATGAAAAAGCTTCGAGGCGCAGAGCAGGGAGACAGCGCTAAAAAAAAGAAACTCATTTTAGGTATCGCATTATTATTTCTTTGCAGAATCTAATCTCCATCCAGGTTGGTGAAGAATACGCCGTCATCAGCAGACAGTAATCTTAAGAGACAGAATGACAGGCAGATCAAAGTCATTTCAGGAGGAGTCTGCAGAAAATGAAGGGCGACAGACAGATCACTGCTTGTAACTCAACAATCATTTGTCAGTTTTCGCTGTTCGCTCTGGAGCGCTGCCCAGTCACACCAGCAGCAGAGCTATCATTAAATCTTTATTAATCCTAATAAAACTACTGCCACAGGAGATCAGACACCTGTCACAACTCAACTCAGTCAATGAAATTACAAACGACTGTTTAGGACGCTGAGATTTCGATCAGATATTACGGGACAAAAACAATTTTATCTTCTGACCTTTCAAATCGGCCTCCTTCACATAAAACTGGTTTATATTTATGAAAACGTCATATAAATGATATTCAAAAATAGTTTTGAATTTACATCCATTTGAATATTTTCCAAGGTTTTAAGAAAGACCAAGACATTTAGTTTCCATTTGGTTGGTAAAAACCGACTGACTTCCTCTGGCAGATCTCAGTAAACATCACGCTACACCCAGTGAAAGGTGTAATTTGGAAAGCTACGTTTGCTAACCACAAGCTAAAAATAACCATCAGCAACTGCAGGTTTCTAAAGATTTTTGCAGCGTGAATGAAGCAATACTTTCCTTACTATCAATAAGACTGGCTCACCAAGCTGCAGGTCGTCACTAACAGAAATATTGAAAATAAGCTCATCTGAAAAAAACATGAAACTTTCAAGTTTCAATAATTGAGCAATCGTGACACAACACTAAAATTAATCATATGTCATAATAATAGCACAGTTGGGCAAAGTTTTCTGAATTTAAATTTGTTTAAAAATTAAAGAAATGAAAAACAAGATGTGAAGCATTTTACTGATGCTGCTGTGAAGGATTGTTTGTTCCTACAGTCATAAAGTCAATAAAACCAAAACTGTTTTGCATATGACATTTTTACTGCAACTTTCTTTTAACAAAGTTACACAGAGAAGAAATGCAGCGAAACAATGGTTGTTGATACTTAGACTTGATGGAAAAGATCAAACCAAGAATTAGGCTGGAGAAGAAAATGATTATAAAGTAACTGATTATAACCACCAACCATGGTTAGGCTTATAGTGAATGGTGACAGAAACCATTCACTGGACAGAAACGCTTCATGAAGTCAGAGAAACGCTAGCAGTAGTTAAATTAACCAAATTATGCAAAATGTGAACCACAAGATGTGTAAATTTGAAATACTTTGGCGACAGCAGCAGAAAACCACACTGGCTGCTGCTTCCGCCAGCTGGCAGGAAACTTCAGCTACTCAGGAGGACGACAGGTTGGAAAAGTCAGTCAGTCGATGAGTTTTGATTGGATTAAATGTCACCTGAGTATCGTTCCTGATCACATCGGTTCTGATTGGTGCGTCCTGCAGGATTATTCAGATCATTTTGAAGCTCAGATTATCTCAACTTGGTTCAAAGAGGAAATGTGTGTACCTAATAAACTGGCCGTGGTGTGGTTAGGTATTTCCTCTACTTCAGACTACTGTTAGAGTCAATTTATTAATGTATAAATCAGATTAGATCTGATATAGAGCTAGTTTATCAGAGATTAAACACATTGTAATTTTAGGCTAATCTGAGGCACAAGCTTCAGATTAACAGATTAATTATTGGTCAAAAATAACAGAATTTCCTCCATTTTGAAATATGTTTGCAGTGACACAAACTAACAGGATATTTTCTGCAGTGAAACTGATCCAGGAGGAGTTTCAGATTCAGCTCTGCTTAACTTTGATGTTTTTAATCTGGATTAATTTTGACACTTTGATTGTTAGGAGCTGACTTAATGTTTGTCTTGGCTAATGCTAGCTCTTCATCATTTAGCCGTGCTTAGTTTGTCTAGCTTTTTTGGCTAACTGTTAGCTAACGTTAGCTTAACTGAGCTAACCGGCTCAGTCTTAGATTAGCTTCATTTAACTTTAAGTTATTTTATCTCAACTTTGAATGATTTATTGAATATTTAGTGTAGTTTAATACTTAGCTGCTACCATTTTCCCCACAATGAAGATTAGAAATAATATTATATTTGCCTCTTGGATTGTTTTTGTTGCCAACAACTTTAGCATTCAGACGCTCAACATGTCTGGAGGTTTATAACTGTTAAAAATGGTTTTTCCTCTCCTCTGTCGCCTCATGCTTCCTAAAAATGGAGGATTGTAGCAGACTCAGCGCCACCTGCTGGTTTCCTCAGGATCTGACCTGAATCTGATTATGAAGTTGAAACAAAAATAATATTTATTATGGGCTGCCATGTGAATAAACTTAGAGTTAAAAGCATAAAGCAACACTGGAGATACAAAAATATGTAATTTATAAACAGATATGATTTATGAATAAAACAGCAGCAAAAACCTTTTACTGAAGTTCTGGGGCCAAATGTGTGTTTAGGTTGTAAAGTTTAAAGCCCCTAGTGTGTGTGTGTGTGTGTGTGTGTGTGTGTGTGTGTGTGTGTGTGTGTATAACAGAACCAGACTGGGCCTTTCTGGTTCTGATCCCTGCATGGCCCACATCCTTATCCAGAGCTTCTCAGCTCCGCTCAGTGTGTGTGTGTGTGTGTGTGTGTGTGTGTGTGTGTGTGTGTGTGTGATGGTAAGAGGCTGGCAGCTGGTATCCTGGCACCAGGCCACCTCCTCTCCCTCTCTCTCCTGTCGGAGCACAATGGGCGATCGGGTAAAACGACACAGGATCTCTGAAACAGAAACACTCCAGGATCTCCCGTCCGTCCGCCTCGCTCTGCTGCAGGCTGCCATGTTGCCCTGTTGCCTGGAGCACAACCCAGCTTTTTAACCTGGCAACCAACCTGGCAACCAACGCTCAACATGAGACGTCTGAGTTTTGTTTTTCTCTGTTTGTCACCAAACTAGATCCGCTCTGCCTCACGTCAGGCTGCTGTGTGACACCTGCCTCCATCCAAATCTGCACTGAGATGTAAAACATTTTGTGAAGTCAGAGCCTGAACTTAAACTCAGGAAACTAAACCTACTCAGAGTGAATCCTCTGGGAGTTTAGGAATTTATTAAACTCATTCTCCCTCCGCCCCCCTCCTGTATCCATGGAGCTGTGCTCTCCTCAGGACATGATGCCTGATAACAACATCTTATCGGACTCTGCCAGGGGCCCAGTAACGGGCCTTCATGGCCCTGTGACATCATGGCCCTGTGACATCATGGCCCTGTGACATCATGGCCCTGTGACATCACCGCCTTCACTCATGTCTTTGTTTTGTCTGAATGTTGCCACCTGCCCTAATGTGTCCTTTCCTCTTTTTTGTTTTAGGTGGAGTACTCCCTATTTAACCCAGAAAATGATTATTTTAGTTTATAGGAATATCAGAAATTGTGGAGTACGCACTGTTTAGATGAACATTATACAGGCCAGAAATGGAATCAGCATCAGAATAACTACGAACTTGGAATCCAGAAACGCTTAACATGATCAGTCACTGCTGAGTTTATATGACTTTTAACCCAGAAAAGGATTTAGATCAGTCCCTCTTTAGCTCATTTTATCAGAAACTGTAGTTTCACTATTTAGAAATGGAATTAGATGCTTAGCAAAGCTGAACAGGAGAACCTAGTTTACACACTTTAGAACAACATTAGATTAGTTTTCTGTCCTGTGGTTTGTTATTTTCTTTGTATTTCCTTTTAACTCATGTAAAACTCTTTGAGTTGCTGCTGAAAATGTGCTATATAAATAAAATGATCTTACCTAAATCCAAACCTCGTTTATCGGTTTTAAATTTACCAACTTTCTGCTCAGACTGTTGACAAGCAGCTTCGCCCCTCAGGAAGCTGCTATGTTGCAACCACTTATGCAAATTCACTCTCTACTCACCACTTCTCAACTTTTCCACAAATCTGACGAATCATTCTTTTCTGACGCTAAACCTCATTCTACCTCAACTTCCTGTTTCATGGCGAACCTGAAAGATGAAGGCATCTGATGCCAAACAGTCATAAAAAGAAACATTTGGAAATTGTCTGTAGGACTTTCTTAAAGTGAATAATCAGTTAAATGTTAACATGAAGAACAATAAAGAATGATAGTTTTTCACTCCTCTGGTCATGGTTGTGTTTTATTGAACGGTTATATTTCAAGAAGTTCCTGGAAAATTTTATTTTTAAATATTAAATTTCTGTCTTTTTGGGAAGGATAAAATCAACATAAAACAGTCGCTGATTATGAAACCAGAAACTGAAATCACAGCAAATCCAAAGTTATGAGCTGCTGGTGAAAAGTGTTTCTTGGATTTGGTGATTTTGTGATTTTGTTGACCTTTAGCCACACAGAAACGATGTAATTCAATGAAAACAGGTCAGTGACGTCATGCTGCTGCAATCAGACATTTATGTTAACAACTTCTCCACATCGCTGCAGAACCCAGTGAAGCTGTGAATAATGGAGGAAATATTTGGTCAACTTTCCATTAAGTTTCCACATCCTGTGAGGACGGAACGACGGTGACATTCAACAGCAGAGAGACGCTGGCGAGTGTGAAACGGGGTCTGGATCGCCGAGCGGCTAGCCGCCGCCGCCGCGCTGCTGCTGATGCAAGGCTGAATAAACATCAGCAGCCATGTTTCTGTGTTTCTGTGTTTGGTGTTGCTCAACTGCAGCTGATGAAAACACAAACGGTTCCCACAGTCTGGACCGAACTCCAGAAGCCCCTCACACAGCCGGCCCGGTTCTGGCTCTGACCCGGCCCGGCGGGCCTGACAGGTAAACAGAGGAGCTGCACAACCTGTCCATGCAGGTAGAGAAGCATTCCAGGCGCTCCCACACACAGCGAGCAGTGTGTGTAGTTTATCAGAGGCAGCAGATCTTCCTCTCACTAATACCAGTTAGAAAGCGGCGCAGCGCCCCGTTCTCAGCGCTATCTCTGCTTCTCTTCAGAGAAATCACCAATCTCAGTCCTCCAAAGCCAGAGCGCCGCCACACAATCACTAATCTAACGCCGGCCTTGTTTGCAGATAGAATCGCTCATATTTATCAAACATGGACTCTCCTGTTGGCCCCCTCCCAACCCACAGGCTGCAGGCGCATCGGGAAATGATTGGCACATCGGCACGTTTATCATCAGCATCACCGGGCCACACACACACACACACCTACTGCTGTTACATTACTACTCATTACACATTACAAGCTGATAAGATCCCGGCTGCTGATAGTGTCACCTTGCCCCAGAAAAAGGTCCAGAAAATCTGTGGGCGGAAACTATGAGAGGAAAGAGGCGTTGGGAGTTTTTCAGACGTTCAACATGTGAAGGCAACTGTGGGGGGGGCAGAGGGGGCAGGAGGCCGGGGCTGAGGGGGTACAGGGGCAGTAATATGTTGGTTTCACCTTCACCTGGAAGAGCCAGGTTAAAGAGATGCAGTGGATCAGGTTTCGATTCTCGTAGAGCTAAAACATTCAGAAGAAAGCAGCTTTAAAAGCTCAAACAGCCGAACTCAACGCTATTGGCTACTGGAGGCAAAGCAGCCAATCCAGGAGCGCCATCCATTTTCCTTGGCACCTATTGGCTGAACCAACAAGAGCAGAGAAAAGGAAGTAAATCGTTGCATATTAATGGATATTAAGGTATTTGTGGAACTTTTAAAACAGGAAGTTTTAGGGATGATTCCTTCTTGACGGCTAAGACCCAAAGCATCTGCTCCACCTCCAGCTGCTGTCAAACCAACCTGTTCCCCTCCTGGCCTGTGGGGGCGCTGCACCAAGAACCACTGAAGGAAACGACACAAAAACCTCTGAAGACACTGAGAGCAACTTCCTTCTTCACCAGACAGAAACAAGATGGAGGCGTCAGGTTTTAGCGGTTGGAGGATTTCTCTTTAGGCTAAAGACCAGGAGCCATTTCTGCTGCTAGCGCTAGGCTAGCACGTTAGATTTGGTTGTATTTACCCAGAATGCCCTGCGCTGTAGTCCACTTCCTGCTTTTGGAGCGGTCTCTGATCCGCTTGGCGTTCACATTCAAACTGAACCAGACCGAGGTTTGGCGGATCAGAGGTCAGAGGTCAACTAGCGTTCACGCCTCACCAACTGAACCGGACTTTGACTAGACAGACAGACTGTTGGATTAAATCGAACTGAACTGGGCTGGTGGGAGTTTTATATTTTCATCTTAGATTGATTTAAATGTGATTCATCATTTATGTAACATTTAATTTCTGAATTTATGCAAAGAAATGGTTTGTGGTATATTAATCGTTTGCTGTTTTCATGCATTTAGGAGAAACATTTACCTAAATGTATTATCTGCACATCTGAATTAAACCCAACAGACAAATAAAACATAAATTGGCCAAATCAAACTAAAGAATCCAGCCTTGAATTACCGACTTTAAAATCTCTCAGGTTCTTTGTTCACATCCAGATGAAAAGGTTTGAACCTTTCAGTTGTATTAAAATTCTTACAAACAGAATAATTACTGTAAAAACTGTACAGAAAGTTTTTAACTTACAAGTTTTTTCTCCCTGAAGATTCAGGAAAGACTCAGTCAGACTTTCCTTCAGCTTCTGGGAAACAGAAGTAAGACAGAAAACAAGCATTCATTCCCTGAAAAGGCTGATGTGTTTTGGCTGGCATTAACTTTTAAAACAATTCAAAATGAAGAGTCATCTGTTAGCATGGTGGAGAAAGCTCCATGGTTAGAGACTGAGACGGATCTGAACGCTCTGCAGACTGGATTCAGAGATCCAGGTAAAATAAACCCCAGAAGATGCAGAGAGAACCAATCAGAAACGGCCTGATCGACAGAGATCTAATCAATAGATGTCAGCTCTGCAGGAGGAGCCTCGCCGGCTTTCATGTCAAATCTTGTCTCGTCTGTTTCTCCACCTGAGGAATGCAGAGCGAGCTCCGTCTCATTTAAACTCCCAAAGCCAAACTGGAGCTTAAAAACTGAGAAAACACATTAAAATTTACCGTTTTCACCTCAGAACACAAACATGTGAAACGACTGCAGAGCAGACGCTCATGCAGAGCCCATAAATCTCCTACATGCACTTCACTTCACCTCTGGGTGGAACCTGAGCGGCTCGGCTTCCAGGTAGGCTGAACTCGCTCAGAGCCGATTCTGTGACAAGTTTACACAGAACATCCTGGTCGGCCTTCGTCCTGAACCTCATCGGGGAGATTATATAACAATCAGCTGCAAACACTCAACAACAACTGGCTGCAGAGAGAAAACCTCAGGAAACATGGCCACCAGCACAGAAACAAGGAAGAAATGACCAAACAAAATGACGTGGTAGTCAGGAGGAGGAGTACTGGGAGTACTGGGATGCTGCACAGCTGAGTTAATTCCCAGGATGAACATCAGCTGTGAGAGAAAGAGACGATTAAAGAGCCTCTGTTAGCTTTAGCTAAACACAGCTGGATATCAGAACGAGTTGGTTAAAAGATTCACTAAACATCCATTAAATATGGATTTAAATGTGAAAAAAGATAAAAAGACGTTAAGAGTCTGTCTTTGCATGTGCAATTAGAATAATTTACAAGGCATTAAATTAGTTTAAATAACCAATAAAAAGAATGAGTGGATTTATCTCATCATGTCAGTGAGGCGTCCAGCTCATAAGCCTTGATGGCAGAAAGTCTGACACACCTGAGCCCAGGTGTTCCTACACCCTCACTTCCTGCTTCCTGTCACTCTGAGATTTAATAACGTTTCGCTCCGGGTCCGACGGAGCCGCGGCGCAGGTAACCTGAATCAGACTCACACCTGCGGCACCAGCCCGGCTCTCGCCGCCTGTCGCCATGGCAGCAGGAGGCAGGTAGCGGGTCGGGGGTCAGCGGGGATCTACCTGGATCCCCGCTGACCCCCGACTGCAGCTCACAGCTCCTCCGGTCGACTCCGCTGTCCCCATGAGTGGCCTTTAAAACGAAACCCATCAGATCCCAAAGCGAGCCCTGGAGGGGCCTGGGGGGCATCCATTACGGCTCGGGGGGGTCCAGATGGCCAGGTGCTGTGCAGGACCGGCAACAATCCCAGCCTTCATCAGGTCTACTGGTCACAGCCGGTCAAGCAGAGCAGCAGCAGCACAAGATGGTGGAAAACGTTTCTGCCAACAACAAAGGAGCTCAGGACCAATGAGAAGACAGACAGCCGTTTGAAATGGCTGGATGAGGTCAGACACTGATGTGGGCACCTCCTCTGGGTGTGGACGGTGGGCGGGGCTTGGGTGGATAGCTGCCCTCTGATTGGCTGGATGAATGACAGACAGGACTTTAACCACTTCATTTTCATGTCAATACATAGATTAGATTTAACTGTTTTTTCCAGCTGGAACCTTTGTAACCACGTGTTTCTGCTACGCCAGTAAACCTGACGCACACGCTACATCTGCTACCAGTGAAGGACTAAAAGCTGCTTCTCTCGGCCCAATGGGGCAAATTTCTGCTTCAAAACAACAATCTGATTGGACGCTGGAAACTATTGTGCTAACAGGAGTTAGCCTATAAGCGATGCTACTCAAGCCTAAAATAGCATCTTAATGCTAAACATGTTGCTAATGCTAACATCGGTGTCCACGGTTCTAGAGAAGCTCTGTGAACGATCAGGGCTTCCAGAAACACTTTGCTTCAACCTGATGGGTGAAGAACGAAGTAAAAACTAAAACAATATTTAGTTATTGAGCTCAAATGTCTGTTTATCCAATAATTTAGCAGCAAAAGGGGATTTTGAATTAAATGTTTTGCACATTTTTAGACAGTTTCTGATTAAAATGCAAATAATTAATCACATTATTTTAAATCAATAAATAACATTAAATAAAAAATTCAACTCCCATTGGAGCCCTGGAGCCTGGCCTTGCAGCTTCATTTATTTTGATAGAGAATGAAGTAAATCCTGAATTGGAAACGAACTTTGACCTTTTCCGTCTCCCTGAACATCCTTTCTGCTTCTGAGCCTAAAAACTGGAAACGTTTTTTTGTTCCAGTTCATTGTTGCTTAAGACCTTGGCAACTCTAGAATACGCTGCGTTCTCCTTCCACCCCTTCACCGCTCACGCAAACACATGCATGCATTCTTAGCCTCACACTCCTCCCACACACACACACACACACACACACACACATCCAAATCCCACCCCAGCACACACAGGCCCATTGTGGAGCCACAAAACAGAAACAACAAGGCGCTCAAAAAACACCCAGGGGACCGGCAATTCAGCGCTCAATCAATCCAAAGCCCTGTGCGAGCAGACGCACGCTCTCAGTCTCACACACACTTAAGGCACATTTAAATGCAACAAATATGTCTTATGACAAATGAATGAAAAACACGGAGCGCTGCACTGCCCTCCAGGGACAGGCCACCAAGTGCAGATATAGGATTACCAGAATTGACGCTTTAGTCTTTCCATTGTGGAGGTGAAAATCCAATGAGGGCCTTTAAGTGGATGCACTCGCACACAGAGACCTGTTCTCTGGCCACTAATTAAATCTAAACATGCGCCGACACTGATCTGAGAGGCCATTACCGGCCGCTCATGGACCCGGAGCGCACAGGCTTCTAAAGCAGCGGCGCAGGCCCCAACGTGGCTGCTGGGTGAATCCTCTCAGATAAATGACTAACTGTAACGTTCAGAGGAGCGTCCTGCTCCTGTTCAGGTGACCGTCTGTTAGCGGCGCCACGGATTGAGCAAGGTTCCACTGAAAGGTTTCAGGATCCGTCATTCACCTGAGAGGAGCGGCAGCTGAACGCAACGCTGCAACCTTCAGTTTCACAGTGACGCCAAAACAAACGGCTCAGGAAGAACCTGCCTGAACTCCTGGAGGAAACCTCAGCAGGACGACGAGCCGTCATGCTAACAGCACAGAGGCCGCCGTCATGCTAACAGCACAGAGGCCGCCGTCATGCTAACAGCACAGAGGCCGCCGTCATGCTAACAGCACAGAGGCCGCCGTCATGCTAAGAGCACAGAGGCCGCCGTCATGCTAAGAGCACAGAGGCCGCCGTCATGCTAACAGCACAGAGGCCGCCGTCATGCTAAGAGCACAGAGGCCGCCGTCATGCTAAGAGCACAGAGGCCGCCGTCATGCTAACAGCACAGAGGCCGCCGTCATGCTAACAGCACAGAGGCCGCCGTCATGCTAACAGCACAGAGGCCGCCGTCATGCTAACAGCACAGAGGCCGCCATCATGCTAACAGAGAGGCTGCCATCATGCTAACAGCACAGAGGCCGCCGTCATGCTAACAGCACAGAGGCCGCCGTCATGCTAACAGCACAGAGGCCGCCGTCATGCTAACAGCACAGAGGCCGCCGTCATGCTAACAGAGAGGCTCCCGTCATGCTAACAGCACAGAGGCCGCCGTCATGCTAACAGCACAGAGGCAGCCGTCATGCTAACAGCACAGAGGCTGCCGTCATGCTAACAGAGAGGCTGCCGTCATGCTAACAGCACAGAGGCTGCCTTCATGCTAACAGCACAGAGGCTGCCTTCATGCTAACAGCACAGAGGCTGCCGTCATGCTAACAGACATGCTGCCATCATGCTAACAGACAGGCTGCCATCATGCTAACAGAGAGGCTGCCATCATGCTAACAGAGAGGCTGCCATCATGCTAACAGAGAGGCTGCCATCATGCTAACAGAGAGGCCGCCTTCATGCTAACAGCACAGAGGCCGCCGTCATGCTAACAGCACAGAGGCCGCCGTCATGCTAACAGCACAGAGGCCGCCGTCATGCTAACAGCACAGAGGCCGCCGTCATGCTAACAGCACAGAGGCCGCCGTCATGATAACAGCACAGAGGCCGCCTTCATGCTAACAGCACAGAGGCCGCCGTCATGCTAACAGCACGCCATCATGCTAACAGCACAGAGGCCGCCATCATGCTAACAGCACAGAGGCTGCCGTCATGCTAACAGCACAGAGGCTGCCATCATACTAACAGAGAGGCTGCCATCATACTAACAGAGAGGCTGCCATCATGCTAACAGAGAGGCTGCCGTCATGCTAACAGAGAGGCTGCCGTCATGCTAACAGAGAGGCTGCCGTCATGCTAACAGAGAGGCTGCCGTCATGCTAACAGAGAGGCTGCCATCATGCTAACAGAGAGGCTGCCGTCATGCTAACAGCACAGAGGCTGCCGTCATGCTAACAGCACAGAGG
Source organism: Poecilia mexicana (assembly GCF_051168715.1). NCBI lineage: Eukaryota > Metazoa > Chordata > Actinopteri > Cyprinodontiformes > Poeciliidae > Poecilia > Poecilia mexicana. The sequence continues at coordinate 17,656,834 of NW_028263392.1, forward strand.
CTGCCGTCATGCTAACAGCACAGAGGCTGCCGTCATGCTAACAGAGAGGCTGCCTTCATGCTAACAGCACAGAGGCTGCCGTCATGCTAACAGAGAGGCTGCCTTCATGCTAACAGCACAGAGGCTGCCGTCATGCTAACAGCACAGAGGCTGCCGTCATGCTAACAGAGAGGCTGCCATCATGCTAACAGAGAGGCTGCCATCATGCTAACAGAGAGGCTGCCGTCATGCTAACAGAGAGGCTGCCTTCATGCTAACAGCACAGAGGCTGCCGTCATGCTAACAGCACAGAGGCTGCCGTCATGCTAACAGCACAGAGGCTGCCGTCATGCTAACAGAGAGGCTGCCGTCATGCTAACAGAGAGGCTGCCATCATGCTAACAGAGAGGCTGCCGTCATGCTAACAGAGAGGCTGCCGTCATGCTAACAGAGAGGCTGCCGTCATGCTAACAGAGAGGCTGCCGTCATGCTAACAGAGAGGCTGCCGTCATGCTAACAGAGAGGCTGCCGTCATGCTAACAGAGAGGCTGCCGTCATGCTAACAGAGAGGCTGCCGTCATGCTAACAGAGAGGCTGCCTTCATGCTAACAGAGAGGCTGCCGTCATGCTAACAGAGAGGCTGCCGTCATGCTAACAGAGAGGCTGCCGTCATGCTAACAGAGAGGCTGCCGTCATGCCAACTTCAGCGGCCGGTGAACCAAACTCTGTTCGATTCAAACACTTTAATTATAAAACTTCAAACTGTAAAAGAAAACTCAGATTATTACCTCACACTTTAAGAAAAGTTTAAATCTTAATTCCAGCTAAATTAGCGCCTGCTTACAACCTCTATAACAATTAGTTTTATTTTCATAAATGTGTCGTGTTGGAGTCAACTGAAGCACAAACATGTTCAGATTCCTAGAGCAGCTTTACTTCCCACCGGTGAACCAGGAATATAGAAATAAATTCAAAGAGAAAGAACTGAAATTAAATTTTAATATAAATTACAAATTAACTGTGGCCTGTTTCATGCGCCATCCCTTGTTTTCTGTTTGTTTGCTAAACTAGTTTTGTCTCTGGTTCCTGCAGCAGCTTAGAGAAGCTGTGGAACATTTTCAACCAGAAGTGATAAAAGGACAAAGGTGATGAGGCGGATTCCCTCGAGCGTTTCTCTGCAGGGGCTTCATACAGTTTTGGTTTCAGAAATGGTTTCCACTGAGTGATATCGTCAAACCACTAACCTCCTGCAGCTGATTAATTACCAAGTGTGAAACATAAAGGTGATAAAGAGCTTGTCGCCGTGCCGCCAGAGGAAAGCAGAGCCATTTATTTATCCAACGCGTTTCGGTATGTGGGAGTTTTTTCTGTTTCTGCCTCCTGAGCCAACAATTACAGGAACATTTTCATGTGTTTGGAATTTGAAGCAGAAAGCCCCAGAGAAGCAGGAAGAGCGAAGGCAGCACTGATGGAGATGACGCGATAAAGCTGAAGGTTTCTCCCTCCTGCAGGTCCGGACCGGCCCGAGTCAGCTCCAGGTAAAACTGGTCACCCGAGTCCTCCCCTTCATGTTCCCCTTCAGCTCACCTCCCCCATCTGGCAGCGACTGCAGCAACCAGAGACGCTGCAGCACTCTGCACCATCACACATTACATAAGACAATGGCTGCACTGTTGAGCCAAACTTTTCTATGGAATAACTTTGTTTTCCAAAGTTGTGTGTGCGCTCGGCTGCAGCAGGCCGGCTCTCAAGGTTAAGCTGCAGATGTGTTAATGCACTAAGACTGTGTGATCAGGACTTCCTGTAACGGCGTTTGGAGAAACAGCCGAGTGAATAGCAGAGGAAGAAAAGAAAGAGGCGGGATGAATGAGGAGGAAAAAGCTCATTTCTGCTGACATGGAGCGTCTGTTTGAGGGACACGCAGCCAGAGCAGCAGAGAGTGACCGAGCCACAAAGGGAGCATAATGGAGGCTGAGCGTCCGCCATGCCAGCCTCTCCGCTGGCTGGCTGCTTTATCCCAGCGCGGGCTGCCAGGCGCCGCCGCCGGCCAGCCTGTTCAGCAGAGCCGCAATAAGACAACACTAATAAACGCCAGCTGGGGGGGAAACAACAAATAGCTTACACTTTCACATTTTACAGTGAAGTAGTCAGGGCTAATTCCCCCGGTTTCCCTGTGACTCCCAACCTGTTTATCCTGTCTGCGGCTCGGCGCCGCGCGGTGCGGCGCGGGGCCGGCCGTTGGAGCGAGGCACCTGCTGCTTCCTGGTTCACGCTGCAGATCGCCAGGCGCTCAGATCAACAAACCCTGTTTCGTTTGGGACGGTGTTGACAGCGAGACATTCCCGCTTTTCATCTCCTCCTCTTATGCAACCCAGAGCCGGGCCTGCTCTCTGCAGAGCTCTCTGACAGATCGCGCTCTCTCGCCGCCGCAGAGCCCATCTGTGGGAAAGCACGCGTCTGTCTTCACGTGTCTTCACTTTGCTTATCCTGCAGCTCAGAGACGGCTCTCAGGAGTCTCCCTGGGTAAAAGTTAATGTCTCTATTAAAGAACAAGCCACGCCCACTCGGGTTCTGTTAGCAGGAAGCTAACTGGTGAGTCTGTAACTCAGTGAAATCAGAATCACTAAAGAGTCTCATGGAGTTTCAGTTTGGGTCAAATCTGGAGGAGGAAAGAAGTTCAGCAGTCTGGATCAGACTGAATTCACATTCAGAGACTAACTGGACACAAATGATGCAGAAACGCTAAAGGTCACATGAAGCACTAAAGGTCACAGAGCAGGAAGTACAGACCAGAAAGAGAGGAAACAGGAAGACATCGCCAAGTTATCTAATATCGCTCAGAGCCACCAGAACTGGACCAGAACAGGTTCATCTCAGGCTCTACCAGGAGGTCAAAGGTCATACTGAGCCCATATGGCTGGGTTAGAGAGCGACGACCTCAGGACAGAAGAGACCCAAACTAACAGCTCAAAGCACAGAGGAGGAGGGATGATGATGAGGGTTTTACCAAGTCAAACCCATCTGAAGTTTGGTCCAAAACCAAAGGTGCTGGAGTGGTCTAGTCAAAGTCCAGACCTCAACCTCACTGAAAAGCTGAGGAACTGAAGCGAGGTTTTACAGAAGAGTGGAGCAGGATTCCTCCAGGACAGAAATCCCAATGAAACCTAAAAACCTGAGGAGTTTCATTCCATCCGCTGCAGCTTCTCCTCACCGTTTGTTTTTTCCCACCTTGATTTGGTTTCTGCTCCGATTCCCCCGTCATCAGAGCAGATGTTGTTTATGGATATCAGATCTGAGCGAACTGGAAAGTCGAGCCAGAGCTGAAGGTGGGAGCGACAGACGGAGACGCTGCAGGCAGGAATCCACGGAGCGCTGCCAAACACTCTGCTCACTTATTAATCAATAAATTATTTTATCAAAGAACAACTGTCAATACGAAGTTATTAAGTTTTTATTTTCAGAAACGCGAGCAGACAGAAGAGAAACATGCAGCAGATACTTTACCAGAGTCAATGTAATGATTTTATTCACATGATTTAACATTTTTAATTTTTCTCTGGCATGCTGTGGGCTGCAGGCGCCGCAGGGCAGCTATGGAGCAAAAACCAGCTGCTACACAGTCGACTATGAGCTGCAGCTGCAGGATCACGGAGCAGCCATGACCTGCTGCAGGACCCGCCGAGGGTCGGACCGCTCCGCCGAGGGTCGGACCGCTGCGCCGCGGGTCGGACCGCTGCGCCGAGGGTCGGACCGCTCCGCTCCGCCGCGGGTCGGACCGCTGCGCCGCGGGTCGGACCGCTGCGCCGAGGGTCGGACCGCTCCGCTCCGCCGCGGGTCGGACCGCTGCGCCGCGGGTCGGACCGCTCCGCCGAGGGTCGGACCACTCCGCCGAGGGTCGGACCGCTGCGCCGCGGGTCGGACCGCTCCGCCGAGGGTCGGACCGCTCCGCTCCGCCGCGGGTCGGACCGCTCCGCCGAGGGTCGGACCACTCCGCCGAGGGTCGGACCGCTGCGCCGCGGGTCGGACCGCTCCGCCGAGGGTCGGACCGCTCCGCTCCGCCGCGGGTCGGACCGCTGCGCCGCGGGTCGGACCGCTCCGCTGCTCCCATATCTTGCTCAGAAAGTCTTTGGTTAGTTTTGTCTCGTTTCTAGTCGACTGACATATTTGCACTAGAAACTAGACAGAAACATTTGGTAAAAGTTGCAGTGAAGTCGTCTTTAAGATAAAACTTTGTATTATGTGTCATTCACTCTTTCTGCCTGATGGGTCCCTGATGGGTCTCTGATGGGTCCCAGATGGGTCCCTGATGCGTCTCTGATGGGTCCCTGATGGGTCTCTGATGGGTCCCTGATGGGTCTCTGATGGATCCCTGATGGGTCTCTGATGGATCCCTGATGGGTCCCTGATGGGTCCCAGATGGGTCTCTGATGGATCTATAATGGGTCTCTGATGGGTCCCTAATGGGTCTCTGATGGGTCCCTGATGGGTCTCTGATGGGTCCCTGATGGGTCTCTGATGGGTCCCAGATGGGTCTCTGATGGGTCCCTGACAGGTCCCAGATGGGTCTCTGATGGGTCCCAGGTGGGTCTCTGATGGGTCCCAGGTGGGTCTCTGATGGGTCTCTGATGGGTCCCTGATGGGTCTCTGATGGGTCCCTGATGGGTCCCTGATGGGTCTCTGATGGGTCCCTGATGCGTCTCTGACGGGTCCCTGATGCGTCTCTGACGGGTCCCTGATGCGTCTCTGATGGGTCCCTGACAGGTCTCTGATGGGTCCAAACCAAACCAGACATCCAACCTGCCTCGCTCAGCTCTGCTGTCCAGCCTCAGTTAACCGTCTGAGGGAGGAGTTCTCCGCTCGCCTCACTTCCTGAGGTTCTGCAGCAGATAACCGGCCCAGATCCACCGTCCTGCCAGCGATTGGCCCACACGGCCTTATTTATCTAATAAGGCTTGTCTGATTGGCCCGTGGGAGACAATGGCACGTGTAAACAGCCCGGGGCTCTGGACAGTGACCGACACAGCAGTCCCTTTGTTAGTCAGGTGGCTAACTGTGTCTAACTGCTGGCAGGTTCTCATCAGCGCTGGACTCTCGCTGGAAGCCGGATCCAGGCTTCCTGAGGCGGAGCCGCCAGCACCGCTCACCTGTGCTGGTATTCGGTTTAAAGTCTGTCCTGAACTCATCCAACATGCTCAGTCAAGACAAAAACCCAGCGCTGAAAACTTTCACCAGAGCTCCAGCATGAAACGGTGAAGGAGGCAGATTCAGTTCATTCTTTGGTTTCATTGAAATCTGAAATATTTTGCTTTAGTTTTTAGTACTAATATCTTAATACACTTGGAATAAAAACTTAAGGAGATTTTTAAGCTAAAAATTCCTTAATATTGATGAAAATGTGTTAGTTATTAGTGAAATAATGAGCCACAGGAATCAGACTAACAGGTTTTTACATCCTGATGGAAAAATTACACTTTATTATTCCTGATATCTGCCTTAGGAACCAGACTGGTACTTGGTAGGACTTTGTGTTTTTACAGTGTAAGGTTGATGGTTGCTCCTCAAGAAGAAGAGAAGCCGACGCTCACCAGGCTGCACAGAGCGTGACGTCATCAGACGCTACATGTGGCTATAGCAAACAGGAAGTAAACAGGAAGTAGATGTTGTAAGCTAGCATGAAGCGCACAGCCCAGAGAATGTTTTGCTGGTTGTTGTAAGATGTAGAGAAATAAATGCAGCTCTACGAACAGCTGATCATCACAAGAGGCAAAACGTCACAACATCAGAACTCTGAACATGAACAACTCGTTTAGAAAAGCCAAAAACCGCCTCAAGCAAACATGAAAGCATTTTTATTTCAAATGTCGCCATTTCCACCAACCTTCAACACTTCAAGATGTGCAGAAAAACACTGATGGAAACACAGTGACTGAACCAGGTTCTGGTTCTGCTGGAGGTTTTCCTCTCCACTGTCGCTGCATGCTTCTCCAGGAACACTGAAAATGTTCTGCTGGGCTCTGAGATAGAAACTATCAACTCCGACTGTGAATGTTAGCTGGATAAAAACACCCAGGTGAATTAACGGTGCAGCAGAGACGGACACCTGCAGCCATGATGAGGAACAGGAATATCCAGAAGGATTCCAGAACAGATGACTAAAACTCTGAAAATGTATTTTCATCTTCTGACTCTATTTTCTGAGTCAGAATCGTATTCGATAATCTGACGTCTCATCTGGAAACTGAAATCAAACGTGTGATCCTCAGCTTCGCTCTGGATGCTCGCAGCACATTGAGCCGACTTTAACTGCAGAGTTTAAACGAAGTCACCTCAAACCGAAACTGCATGCTAGCAGGAAACTCTCACAGTTAAAGCTGCTGCGTCTGTCCTGTGATACCAACTTCAAGCAGTTTATTAAAAGGCTGTTGGCACGTGACTTGGCCCAGAGACAAACTGGGCGTTTTTCAAAACAAACTCCTCAAATAGAGCTCAGCAGACGGTGCCAAGTTCATAACACCTGTCGCTCTGATGCCAGTTAGTCACTAGCTGCTCGGCTCAGGTGATTAGGCGGCCTGCGAGCTGCCTGAGAGGAAAGGGGAACACTTCAGGCCGGGCCGGGTAAACCCCACCGACAGTTCCTGGACTCAGGCCCATGCAAATGAGGCGCTGCCACAGGCTTAACCAGGTGAAGGTTTCAGTTGTGCCCAGAGGCTGGGAGACGCGGCCGTCCGTTAGACTGGGGCGCGCCGCGCAGCACGGAAAGCACTGGGAATACTGGGAAATGGACTGGGAATACTGGGAATACATGAATGTTGCAGAAAAACTGAATCTGCTGCTTCTTTTAAAACTTAAACTGCAAAAACATTAAATCCTACCAAGTCTCTTTGTCTATGTTCTAGTGCCAATATCTTATTGCACTTCAAATAAGACAAAGCTAACTTATAAGTAACTTTTCAGCAGGATATGGTAGCTTTTTAGGTCAATAATTACTGAATATGGATGAAAAAGTTCTACTGGAAGATTATTAGAACAAGACATTTTTCATTAATCTGCCAGAGGAAATAGCATTTCTGACTTAAAACAATCTGCTTTGAATTCCTAAAGTTCCCTTTGTCTATTTTTAAGTGTAGTGAGATATTTGCACTACAGACTAAGAAAAACTACTTGTTGTGTTTTTGCAGTGCAGACAGGTCGTCACAGCGCCGACATGTTCTGTTTCCATCGATCAAAACACATCAGCCCAACTGGAAAACGACCCACTGCAGCCGTGCAAACATTTCTGAGAAGCTGGAACATACTGACCACACCAACAGCCTCGACAACCCTTCTGATGAAAATAAACCTCCATGTGGGAGCCATATTTATAAAAAACAAGGTGGAATAGAAATGCTATGATTTTCAATATAATGACGTCAAATTTTCTCCTTTGAATATAAAATGAAACCAGCAAGTTTACTGGTTAACACTGAGACGCAGAATGTGTTGTCAGCTTTCCTTTCAGAATGATCTCCAAAGGAAAATTATTGTTCTGATTGGTAGAAATATAGTAAATATATATTCACTTCCTGTGTATGAAGTGAGCAAAATAAACTCAGCAAAGAAACAAAAGAAGAAAAGCTGAGATTTTACACTAAACATGTAAGTTTGATGTGGTTCTCCTGTGAAACAGTCAGTCTGCAGTCTGGATCTTTTCAGCCCAAATCCTCCTCCTCCTGCAGCATGTTGAGGCTCTTTAGTCGCCTCAACATGCTGCAGGAGTTTGAACCTGGGAAGGTTTTAAAGTCCAATGTGGGTCTGCAGACGAGGAAATCCTGCAGTGTTGGACAGCTCACTAATAGTTTAAATGCATGGAATAAAAACAATAAATGGCTGATTATTCCCAACATAGTTGCAGCCAATAACCAAGCATGTCTGCAAATGTGTGCAGGAGAGAGAATGGATGTTTCTGCTGTGTGTGTGTGTGTGTGTGTGTGTGTGTGTGTGTGTGTGTGTGTGTGTGTGTGTGTGTGTGTGTGTGTGTGTGTGTGTGTGTGTGTGTGTGTGTGTGTGTGATGAGGGTTTAGGCATGTCGTCTGCGAGGCCGTCCAACAGGCCTCAGGGTGCCTCAGTTAAAAGAGATAATTATCTTTTATCTGCTGTGTTGTGACGGGAGATTATGGTTCAAATTTACGATTGTTAAGGAGACAATGCAACACGAGGCAGCTGAGCTCCAAGTGGCATGAGAGGAGAACTCACAGACGCTGCAGCGCTCCAGGTCCTCACTGACAAAAGGAGAATGGGAGATTTTCACCCTGAAAAATCATTATCCAAATCCCATAATCATGTTTTGATCAAATGATTTTGTGTTTTCTGGATCTTGTTTGGGATTCAGACGGATTGAAGGAGAAACGGATGGAAACATTTCAGAGACAAACGTCCAATTTGTTGCTAAATGAACATTTTGTTCTTAGCTGTGAGTTCATTCTGCAGGAGACTCACTGCAAAACAATTCATCTTACTGAGCATTTTAATACAGTTTCTGCTGCAAATCTCTTAATACACATGAATAAACCAAAAATAACTTACAAGTAACGTTTCAGCAGATATAAAACTTTGTTTTAAGTCAATAATCCCTTAATATTAAAGAAAACGACCCAAGTTTTAAGAATCATGATGTGAGCAACCAGAATTAGGATCATCTGGTCCTAAAGGGGATTTTAAGGGTTAAAGATGAAACTTTTCCAGCTCCGATGACAAAACTCAGGAATATCATCAGTAAAAAGTGGTGTGATGTTGGCTTTCTGAATTAATAAAATATCCTGCTTCTTCCAGAGGTTTTCACCAGCTTCACTGCAGCTGGATGCAGGAAGGAACGAGACTGAGTTTTAACAATGAATAAAGAAGAAAACTTACTGGCAGGACGACAGTCAGAGCAGGTCAGGAGGAGAAATGGATCCGGAGAGAAACGGTGAAATCCAGGAGCCTGAAACAACGAAGGAGCCAGAGGAACGAATCAGAGGAGACGTGGAACAGCTGCAGCAGAAAACAGAAACAAACAGACAAGAGAGGAAAAACCCGACTGAATAAACTAAACTGAATGAACTGAACATGGCAACACCATCAGAATATGAATGAACAACACATTATCATACACTGCATTTCAAAATAAAAGCCCAGAACATTCAGACTAAGATTTGGTGAAGTTAGTTAGTGTGACTCTGATCCAACGAAACCAGAGAAACTATAAAAATCCAGCAGAAATGCAATAACCATAAGATGATTTCTTTGACACAAAGCAAGAGACATGAGCATCTAAGACCAGCACACCCCAGACCTTTTCTTTTCTGCATTAATTTGACAACAATAACTGAACTATTTGGTTCTTGTTTCTGTTTAGGCAACAAAACTGAACCTAAACTGACAAAAGCTACATTTACCAAACTTAGCTGTCCTCTTTCATCTGCAGGTTGGAGGAAAGTTGATATGATGCAGAAACTCTGATTGAAAATGAAGTTGCTCTGCTAAATAAGTGCTGCATCAGCACCTGCAGAGCTGAACACCTGACCTGACAGGACCAGAGTCAGCAGCCCTGGAAACTGGAAACGGATAAACAATGAAGCAGAAAATGAAGAATATAACCTTCAGATCTGAGATGATTAGTAACGGACCTTTGGGTTTTTAGACGGCACCTTGGAGTCGCGGCTCGTGGTTTGGCCTGTGGCGACAGGAAAGTCTTTGGTTCTGGTCAGTTTGGCAGATTCCACTGGAATTTTAAAAGGGTTCATTTTCAGGTGAGAGGTGACGGAAAACATTCACAGCGTCCAGCAGCACGCTCAGAATCCCCTCAGAAAAACCCAAATGCTCCACGTCTCTGCATGAAGGAGCTGACTGAGATGTTCGACCGAACATCAAGTTCTGGGGAAAACAAATAAAGTCACAGATTTGTCCCTAGAAGCAGAAACCTCAGCCTGCACCAACCTTTCTGACCTCTGACCTCCCCAGTGAGGCAGCAGGTGAAAAGTGCAAATCGGACCCACTTAAAGTGTCACTGAGATGATCAACGGTTCCTGCACGGCTCTTCTTTTCAGATTTCTGCTTAATTGACGTCAGGAAGTTTTATGTATTTCACAGATAGAAGCAACAAAAACAAGCAGAACAAAAATATTCACTGTAAAAACTAACAAGCTTGTGTTGACTTTAAAGGGTTAAAAATCGTAGCATTCAAACAACTTCAGACAATCAGGCATAAAGTTAGGAGCTTCACTGCCCAAAGGGATGGAAATCTGTTACATAAAATTCACATTTTGAATGTTTTTGTTCTTCCATTTGTGTTTCTACTGCTCCTAAAATCAACTAAAGCGTTTAAAACAAACTCACAGACGTCTTTAGACAGTCAGTTCATGGTTTCAAACTCCTCTGGAATGTAACAAATCAGCACGCACCGCCCCGTTACCTAGCAACCCAAGAGGAGCTCCACCATGTCTTGTCAGTAGTTTTATCTTTGCTGCACAATGGCTGCTGGAAAAGACAAGTGTTTTGTTGTCGACTTGCCATTCAGAAACCACTTACTGTGTTCATGTTGGTTGTGCAGAAGGCTCCATTTCTGCTTTTCAAAGATGTGTGGTTGTATAGTTGCACATCTGTTGGCAGCCATTTTTACGTGAGAGAGTAAACATTGAGTTGGTGGGGGCGTGGCCATTTGGATTTAAAGTGATAGAGGCCCTAAAACAGCTGACCAGACTGTACTCTCATTATCTAAGAATGATTGTGTGTATAAAATGGGTAACACTTTATTTGAAGGGGGGTGAATAAGACTGACATGACACTGTCATAAACATGTCATAACACCTGTCATGAACATCAATAAGCCTTCATGAATATTTATGACTGTTGTCATAAAGCGTCATTCGGTAAATTATGACACTTTTAATACAGAGTTGACATTATTCAAAATGTCTTTATGACAACTTGACATTAACCAAGAAATCATTACTGTTTAAACTTTACCTTTAATAACATAAAGTTACCTAATTTTTAAAGTGCAATCAGTTATACTTTTATAACAAATTTATATCAGTAATGATTTCCTGGTTAATGTCAAGTTGTCATAACAAAGACATTTTGAATAATGTCAACTTTGTATTAAAAGTGTCATAATTTACCGAATGACGCTTTATGACAACAGTCATAAATATTCATGAAGGCTTATTGATGTTCATGACAGGTGTTATGACATGTTTATTACAGTGTCATGACAGTCTTATTCACCCCCTTCAAATCAAGTGTTACCGAAATCATTACTGATATAAATTTGTTATAAAAGTATTACTGATTGCACTTTAAAAATTAGGTAACTTTATGTTATTAAAGGTAAAGTTTAAACAGAAAAGAAACAAGTTTCACAACTGCTGCCTTTTCTAAAACCTTTGTGAAATGTTTAACTCATGTCAGTTTTCCCCAGGTTTTCTATCGGTTTCACTAGATTAGTGTACGTGCAGCGCTCGGTGTGAACAGACAGAATCTGGTTTGAATTGTGGGGTGGGGGAAGAATCATTAGCCCACAGCTCACAACCTGCTTCCCCACACCTGACCACACTGACACATATTGGTCCCTCAAACTAACCAATATGGCTAGAACAACAAAACATATTTTCTGTTTCAAATGAAAACAAAGCAGATCATATCTGAGGCAAGAGAGGAGGAGGTTTGACCAACTATATTTAAAAGAAGGAAAAGGTGGGGTGAAAAAGCACATCCTGCTTCCTGTGGCGTGCTCATCATTTCTCAATCTGCTGAAAAATAACCCAAATTTTAACCAGAACATTTATTTACGTTTGTTTCAAAGATGAGCTAATTTTCCGAAGTTGCTACAATCCTCCCCGACCGCGACCCCGTGCCTGACCCCACCTGGAGACGGCGGCGAAGATGGACTGTCCCCGAGAGCCGATTACGCCCTGAAATCTGTCACCATCCTCACCTGAAAGACGAGAGGCAGACGCAGGAAGAGAGGGAGACCGAGCGCTTTGGGGCGACCGAGACGAGATCAAGAGGAGATCACACGGCGCTCCGTCCTCACCTGAGCAGGAGCCGCACCTCCAGTCACCCATGGCGGCCGGAGAGGTCAACCAGAGGTCATGGGGTTCCACCACAGGGCAAAGCTCTCCTCAATCTCTTCACACACACACACACACACACACACACACACACACACACACACACACACACACACACACACACACACACACACACACACAGTGCTCCATTCTCATCTCACATGCCCCCATGACCTCACTATTAAAACACAGGAGCAAATCTCCCGATTGGTCACAGCGGCTCAGAAACAAATGATGCCGAATACCGAAGTTGTGCAGAGCGAGGAGGAGACTGCTGCTCACATTCCTACCAACACACATCCCAACATATACACATATTGAGTTTCTGGGAAGTTTTGCGGGGGGCAGGGGATCTGCTGTGAGTTATGCAGACGTTCAGGTTGCAGAGAGCAGGAACGAAACATGAACATCATGTTAGCATTAAAGGAGGGCTGCTATTTAAAATCAGGTTTCTTAGCTTCACGTCATGTAATAATTCCCTCACCAGTCACACAGGAGTGTTGCTTTGATTCTTTCATGCATGTTGGAGGATCCTTTAATCTCCATGGCAACCATTCAGACCTGCCTAAACGCTTGCTGTCACCAAGCTCCGCCCATTTCCATAAAACTCCGCCCATTTCCATAAAACTCCTCCTCTGAGCTGCAGGAGCTTCTTCTGCAGCTCATTAACATTGATTTCAATGTTAATCAAATCAACACTAACCCTAATTTCAAGTCGTCACAAATGCTCTAATATGTTTGATATTACAGCATTTCTATAACCCGTGAAGGTAACTTCAGTCTGCCAGAAAATGGCACAAAAATACACAGTACTGTCCCTTTAAGGTGTAAATGTTAGAAATCACAAGAATTTCAACAGATATAAGAATCTAGAACTTTCATAAATACATTTACAAATATGACATGAACAGAAGTGCTGATTACAATACATGTGACAGTAAGATGAGACATGAAAAGATGCAATGCATTGTTCGCACGTCTGAACCGGAAGTTGCATTGTTCGCAGGTCTGAACCGGAAGTTGCATTGTTCGCACGTCTGAACCGGAAGTGATCCGCGCCACTGAACCTCCATCTTGATGAACCAGGGCATCAACTCCAACAAAAATGCCAAAGTGCAGGAGAAAGACACGTCTAGAAAACCCGCTGCTGTTGATACTGACCGTTTGAACTGCATGTAGGACCACCTAGCTTCTAGACAAAAGCTACATTAGCTAAGCTATTGTTGCTAGGTCTGCTGTAAGTGCAACAGTAAATATCACTAATATTCATCTTACCCATCGCTTCTTTTTCAAAATTATTACCATGTCGATGCTGGATGCAGGCCGAGCAAGTGGTTACCGTGTAGAGGTTTAGCTTAGCGTATCTAAGCTAACCTCAGCAGAGATGTACCAAATCATGAACAAATGGTTCCAACACACATGCAGGTAAACACTCACAAAATGGTAGATATGAAATATAGATTTTACCGGAATAAAAGCGATCGGAGCAGATTCTTGATGTTTTCCAGAGCTAATCATGACGGTTGATGGTTCCGAGCCAAATTCACCGAGTCGCTCAAATGAGTAAAAACTGCGCTTTCCGTTCGTCCAGCATGAGATAACCATCGCAATCTTTATGAAAAAAATTAAAATGACATAAATATTCCCCAACAGTTTGTTCACCGCGTCTAACGCCATTATGCCTTCCAAGATGGCCGTCAGCTACAAAGTTCCCGGTAGTGTGACGTCAACTAAGAAGTACGTTATGGCATGCCGTTATGAAATATTATTTGAAGCGAGACCATGTGATGCAATTCAATATAAACTGACAAGAGATCCAATATGATGGAATGTGAAGAAAAATATCAGAATATGTAACACAACAGGAAACAACATGATAAAATATGAGGTAATATGATAAAACAGAATAAATGTGTGAAATTCACCCTGAATCTACAGTGAGGTCAAATCCACCTGCAGCAGAAGAACCTGAACGTCCCGACAAGAAAGAAGACCTGAGGTGTTTCATCCTTCAGCTGATCTTCTGTTTGCCATGTTTTCAGCCAATAATCACCTTAAAACTTAATTCCTGTTTTACATTTAAGAATCAGTTTTATCTCTGGGATTATTACAGATTCAGTTAAGAACTGTGAACAAGCTGTCTGTCTGAGACAAACTGCTGGAAACAAAGAGTCTGAGGTTGTCGTTTATCTGTCAACTCGGCGTTTTGCCTCTCTTTGCCGCTGTTTTATGTCTGAATAAATCAAAGGTCAAAGTTTCTGCCTTTCTAAAGTATTCACACCTCTTGAACTTTTCCTTCTTCTTCAAGCTGTTTGTTCTCTAATCTAACCAACTTCTGAGATTTTGACCAGATTTTATCCAGGGGTGTCAGAGTAAACGGCGCTCTTAGCAGGTTTTCAATTATAATTTTCACATTTTTCATTTTTAAAGTGCTTTTTATATAAAACAGTAGGATTACAGTATAAAACCAACAATATGATGGTCAGATGAGATCCTAACAATAAAAATAGATTAAAATACAGAAAAATAAATTATTTATAAATGCATCAGTTTTTAAAACACCAAACTGGAGGTTTAATATTTAAAATCTGAGCCTCACTCTTCAGTGAAAACTGTTTAGTTACATGTTTTCCTGTAGAATCTCATATAACCTGAAAAATAAAGACTGCTGTGAAAGAAGTAATTCAGAGTTTTGTGATGTTTGCAAAAGGTTAAAGGAAAAAGGAACAAAAAACAGAAGAACTGATTCCATCATTTTTAAATATTTAACTGTCATCTTGGTTCATAATGGGATAAAGAGTCATTTTTTAATCATTCCACCATTAAAGTTTTTATTGGTCCTGATTGCTTGTTTTCCAGAGCGAAGCGTCATGAACGCTGGCTCACAGTGAGGCCGGGGACTGACCTGCACCTAGCAGAGAGAAAACTCAGGAAACTGCGACGGCTGCAGTTTTGTGCGGACTTGTTTGTACATTAATCTGTGGCAGACGCTGCCTGTGAATTCCTGGTATGATAATGATGTTAGAAAGGTTAAAGAGGTTTGAAACACTTAAAATTCTGCTCTGGAGTCAACGGAGGCCGAAAACGTCAGGAAGGGTTAAGCATGCAGAAGTGAGAAAGCGCTTCAGCTGCAGGTTGCTCGTGGTTTAGTCTGTTTGTAGTTTATAGGAGAACATTTTATTGTGAAAGGGAGACAGTTTTTATTTGCATATGTGAATGCTGAATGCACTGGACCTTCTGCTGCAGGGTTGCTGATAAAACCTGCAGCTGCATCCATGCAGGTCCCTGTTCTGTCCCAGCTGAAGACGAAGCATCTCATGCTACATAGATATCGCAGGTTTCATTTCATG
The DNA here is from genome assembly GCF_051168715.1 of Poecilia mexicana. Classification (NCBI taxonomy): domain Eukaryota; kingdom Metazoa; phylum Chordata; class Actinopteri; order Cyprinodontiformes; family Poeciliidae; genus Poecilia; species Poecilia mexicana. The sequence goes on from NW_028263392.1 coordinate 17,672,252, forward strand.
GCTTGATTCTGAATAATATTAGGAAACTGTGCAGCTTTAAATCAAGAAAAGATGGATGAATCTGTATTTATGTAGAAACAGGATGAGACAAAAGCACCTTCAGCCGTGCCATTTGACTTGTTCCTCCATCGCTGTTGTTTATTTCTTGTCTTCCTGTTTGTGCTCAGCTGACCCGACGCTGTTCCTGCAAACGCAGAGCAGCAGAACAGGAGCAGAACAGCTACATGTATGTCTGAATATGAGCACAGAGGTGTGTGTATGTATACATATGGCCGGGTGTCTCTGGTTGTGGTTTTGTGGGCAGGTGAGTGGGTGGGGGTGTGCAGAGCGCCGGAGATCACACAGCACAGAAACACAGAACAGACGGCTCTCGACCACAGCGCTAACATGTCAACAGAGATTAAACTAGTTTATTATTTTCAAAGAGCAAAAAAAAAGAAAAAAATTACGAAACAAAAAAGCAGTCATATTTTACACTAGTGATTATTATTAATTTTTTACAACCATTCAGTCTGCATAACATAAAGAAATAATTCTACATCTTTGTTTCTTTCGTATTTTTGGTACTCTGATTTATACATACAAATAACAAATACAGGAACTTTTTTTTCACAATGCATATAATCTGTGGGCAGAAAGAAAGTCTTTCAGATGATCCAATGTGTGTGTGTGTGTGTGTGTGTGTGTGTGTGTGTGTGTGTGTGTGTGTGTGTGTGTGTGTGTGTGTGTGTGTGTGTGTGTGTGTGAGCGCTTCAACACAAACCAATTGCCCGAGACGTATAGCACATCCAAAAAATAAAATAAAAAGGAAAAAAATCTAATAAAATAAGAGAGAGGCCGGCGGCCAGAGGCGCCGGATCTCTGCAAACTTAATGCGACACATTTCATGCAGGCAAAATCTGAGGCCTGCCCTGTCTCAAAGTCTCTCCCTCTCGCTTCTTTTCCTCATCCGGGACTCGGCGGAGTCTCTGCACCTGCTGCGACTCGTACCCTTCTAGTCGTTAGCTGCCCAGGGGCAAGTTTCCTTTTTTTCTTACTTAATTAAAAAGTCTTCATTAAATGTACTGTATTTCATACAATTTGTACAAATATGATCAGTCTGTCCTCTTCTTCAGCTGAACAAGAGGAAAGGAGAGGAAGCAGAGAGGGATGGGGTCCTGTTTCACAGGCAGAAGGTGAGGAGATGCGGGTGTCAGGGACTGGCGCTGCAGTGGAGGAATGGCTTTTATACACAATGGAGCTCCATGTTGGGCGGAGTCTGCGGCTGCGGCGGGTGGAGGAGAAACGTCCGCTGGAAAAACAGAAACCTTCCCCCTGGAGGTCAGTGCGCCGCAGTCAGTTCGAGTCTGCAAAGCATTTACATCGCAGAGGTACACTTGGGTTTTATAAAAATAAGACAGAACCGAGGAGAAAGGATCCCGCTTGGGTCGAACCGAAGAGTCTGGAGCGGAGGTACCGAAGGGCGTGGAGGTGACGGAGGAGCCCAGGGCGCCGGGGCCTTAACCCATGGCTGTCACCATACTGGAAGGGTGGTGGGGGGCGAAGGGGAGGCTGGAGGAGGGGTGCATGGGTGTGGGGGTGGTGAGCATGTGGCTGGAGTGCGAGAAGGGGGGGAAGGAGGACATGTGGCGGGACAGGGCGGCCGGGCTGAACGAGCTGCTCTTGTCCATCAGGCTCTTGGAGAATTCGTCCATGTTGTCTTGGGACTTTTTGCTCTTCTTGGACTTACTGGACATCTTCCTGTTCCGGGTCTGGATGCCTTCCTTCTTCATGGTCAGAGGTCGGTTGATCTGCTCTCGAAAGGAGACAGAAAGACGGCAGATTAGTACTTTGTCTTGAGATATGAGCAGGAAAAAACAAACATTTGTGACCAATTTGGAGCTGATGCATTTCAGAAACTCGACTCGTCCATTTCAGGCTGGTATTTAGATTTATATCTTAAACTGAAACATATTTGCAGCTGTGATGTTTCCTCAGAGAGAGGAAGACAAATAGAAGATGCAAGTGGGTCGGATGGAAGCTATTCAAGCAGAGACGATGCCGGCCGGCCAAGTCCTTGTTCACTTGGCGTTGGCTAAAATGGCTCCAGCTGCGGTTAGCTACAGGTTGGGATGATGAGACTCCTTCTCGGAATAAAGCCGAGCATTTTTCAGCTGACTGTCAATGATTATCGGAGGGCAAAGATCTCCTCTGGTGATGCGGTTTCTTCCTCTACACTGTGACTCCAAACGGTGGAGGTGGGGAAAACTTTCTCCAGCTCTGAGCTACGCTCCGTAAAGCCAGGCGAGCCTTTCCTCTTTGATGCCTGAAACTTCAAACATCTGAAACGGTTGACCACCTGAGAAAAGACAGCGAGGCGTTCACACCCAGCCCTCCTGTCAAACCTCAGCCTGCGACAGAGGTGTCAAAACTAAACATACTGTAAGTCTCAGACGGTTACACCCCGTCCTCACTCAGCGGGGTCTGCAAACACAAGCTAGCTTAATGCTAATGTTTTGTGTCCTAATTAATCCTAATCCTGACAGATCTATCCAGAATTCACTCCAAGAATCTGGAATAAGATTCGAGCTCCAACAGAAATCCAGATTTACTCAAATCAACCAATTTGAGAAATACTGAGTCAAAACCAGCTAAGTACTGAAATGCATGCAGACATATAACAGACTCTCCCTCTGGGGGTTTCAATGCGCAATCAGCTGCTAAATACAGAAAATACCAACTAGAAATAATTACTCCGCCAACATCTGGCGCCCCCTCTAGCGTGGCGCCCCTGTATAGCGCACTGCCACTTTTTACGCCACTGACTCAGAGGTTGGGGTCAGTTCAGATGCTAATAAGTAGCTGGGAAATCATCTTCCTCTTTGTGTTTAAGCTCACTCTCAGTCTGTTTTCAGTGGCGAACCATCGGCCAAGAGAAACATGGGAAAGTGATTTAAGAGAGGGCGCCTGCGTGACAAGCAGGGCGGAGAGTCTCTGCCTGCACATTGGGATATAAGCAAACTCTGTCATGTGAGAGAGGCAGGAGGGGAGGAAGAGGAGGGAGAAGAAATTACCTACATGTGGCCTGAGAGCAGTTAGTCTGCTTATTATTATTATTAGCTGGAGCTACAATGGCGGTTTGATTGGAAGTGACAGCTTTGTGCAGGAGAGGGGAGATAAACGAGTCCCCGGGGTGTCCGTCCTGTAGATGTGAAATCCTGTGCTAAGACACCAAGCGACCCAAAACGAATCAGGCAGATTGATGTTCAGAGGGGAAACCAAGAGGGTACAAACACCCAGAGAGAGAAAAACCGCCCAGAAATTAATCTAATTTTAATTATTATTTAAAAGCAGGCAGACTGCAGGTTGAGCTCCACTGCCAATAAATCGGAGTTATCTCTGTGCTACGGAAATTCTCTGCAGGGACAAGTCAGATCAAATATTCACAGGAAGGAGAGTCCAAGATGAGGGGATGAAATATTCAGCAGAGCTGTGTGTCGCGGCGACAGCAGCAGATCCTGAGCAGGTTTATTACTTACATTGTGCAGCTTGAAGTAAAGGCCGCAGGCGTTGCACACCGGGTCTCCGTTGGCGTTTCTCCGCCACAGCGTTGTCGTCGTTGTCTGGCAGTTTGCGCAGGACGTCCCTGCCCGCCTGGCTGCAGACTGAACGAAAACCACGAGTCAGGTGACCGGAGCGACAAACCAATCAGCTTCAAGATTCACACAAAGCAGCGGCTCTTCCTCTAGCTTACAGGTTGTGGGTGAATCTACTGCCCTTTAAAATCCAAACTACATCATTACATACATGTGAATAGACGCAGCAGAAACTCTTCAGATTTCCTTTCATCGCAGATCAAAAGCACAAGTTATTTCCTCTCTAAAACACTGAAGGCTTTTATTTTCACTGTATATATTTTCCATCTTTTTATGCATATAAGTGCAAGCTGAACATAGTTTAAAGAGCACAAAGACAGAAATGGCAGAAAAAGAGCTGCTTTCACTCGGAGCTCTAAAAATAGCATCCTGGGGCGCATACCTCAGAGAGAATAAATATTTACAGAAGACATAAAAGCAGAGCCTTGAAACGCAGAGCCGTTCATCTGATTCAACCTCCGTTCTGGAAAAAGCTGCATGTTTGAAACGTCAAACAATTACAGCGAAAGTTTGTTAATGCAGGAGAAACGCTGCAGCCTGGCAGCGATGAAGACAGAGAGCAGCAGCAGCGCCTTGACATTGATGTTATAATCTCTAAAAACAATCAATACCTACGGGTGACCGCAGAGGACACGCCAAAAGCGAACGACTACATTATCTCCTGGAGGCATTTCCAATTATACGGCTGTTGGCCTAATAAGCCCTGCAGCCGCTGCGTGCTGGGAATAACCAATCAGAGAGCAGCGGGCTTTTATTCCTTTGACATGTTTTCCTTTTTACTTTCCTTTCTGGAAATCTGACTTGTGCAGCTCTGGCCTCCACGAATAAATAAATATTTATTGAATTATTAAAACCTTGTGCCTAACGCTGCGCATCGCACAGGTATTTTAGCGGGTTTAAACAAGCGCAGGCCGTGCGGGGCTCCGGACAGCCTCAGTGTTTTGACTGCGCCGTTATCTGCGCCGCGCAGATATCCGGCAGCCCTTTCCTCTCCATTCCTTCCCTGAGACGTCGGCTTTTCACATTAAGGCCGGAGGAATAAGTCCAGAGGCCGGCAGAGCAGGGCTGGTCACCTATTGCTTCCTAACACTTTTTATTTTTACTAAATCTAGGGAACTCCTTTAAGCTCATAAGTCATGAGGGGGTTTCCCTACAGAAGAAACCTCAACCTATTTTTCTGGAGCTCAGTGCATGCAGCCACATTCAGCTGCAGAAGAAGCAACTTAAAAATACACATGAGTCCTTTTTGCAAACAGCAAAATCAATCTTTTTTTTTATTAATCTGTATTATTTTCAGATAATGCATTAATTTTTTTTTCTAAGGTAGTATCTGAAAACAGAGACCTGCACTTGCCGAGTCAATTTCCTGCAGCTAATAGGCCTACTTCTTCCTGGATAGAGGGGGAAACAAACACAGAGAGAGACGGAAACGTCATCAGCAGAGAGGAAAATGTCGGTGGAGGAACGTACCAGCCGCCGCTTGGGCTTGATGAGAGGGCGGTTCTGCCCGTTCATCTTGTGGTACAGGCCGCAGGCGTTGCACAGATAGTGGCCCGTACCGTCCCGCCGCCACAGCGGGGTGGACGTGGCCCCGCAGTTCACGCACTCTCTGCCTTCTGCGTGCGGGAGAGCGCACAACATCACACACACACACAAACACACACACACAGAAATAAAAGATAAAACACGGACACGGGGTCAGGCGGAGGCGGAAATATAAAAATCATGTTGATGTAATAATCAGGGCTGGCAGGAAAAAAATCCGTTAATGTTCTGACAAAACATGAATTCAATTATCAATAATAATAATAATAATAATAATAATAATAACAATAATAATAATAATAATAATAATAATACAGAGAATGACACATCAAACATTGTTAATTTTCTTAAGGTCCTTAAAACCACAAAGCTAACGTCTCTGAACAATCTGAAACATTTTGGATCATTTTTTAAAAATGTCACAGTTTAGCATTTCTCTTTCATTCACCATCTAATAACAAAAATAATATTTTATGCGAGAGTTTTTCGGGTCTGTTCTGAGATGACGGTGAACAGAAACTGAAACGCTGCAGCCGCTCCTCGTTATTTGAAAGCAGAGAGTGAAGCTTTGTGAACATCAGCGAGAAGCTTTCTGCCTTTTCATGCAGCCAAACTTCCCTTTTTTATAAATCACACACACACACTCACACACACTGCTTTAGATGTGTGACAGACACACACAGGCACCTGGGAAACTGTTTCTCTCTTTCTCTTTTGACTTTACAAAAGAAAGAAAAAATCAAACAGGAACTGCGTCGGTTCCAGGCATGTGAGACAAACGCAGGCCTGAGAGAGAGAGAGGCTCCGCTGCCTGATTTAATTTTAAATAAAGGAGAAAATGTGCAGAAAAATCTCATAAGTACTCCTAAGATCTGAAAATATTCTGTAAATGCCAGTTATCTCCAGTGATCCTGGAATTAAAATCTTTATTTGCATTTTAATCCCGATGATAGGCATCAACTAATCCACTGTTTTCACCGCTGATTTTAATCTCATTACAGAAAACGGGCTTTTTATCTGTTCTCATAATAATAATAATAATAATAATAATAATAATACTAATAATAATAATAATAATAATAATAATAGACCCCTCCGGCCCCGGTCTGCGCCTCAGCGCAGCTTCCGGTTCTCGCGCTGGCTCAACAAAGCCACAGTGGCGCGCGCTGGCCTGACAGTAATGGGATTATCCTGAACATATAACCGGCAGACAGAGCAGAGAGCCGCCGTCTCTGTCTGCTCCGGAATGACTGCAGCTTCACAGCCAGGCGGGTTTTATTCTTTAGGAAGGAAAATACAGCTCTAAATATTTTTATTAAAATGGGAAAATATCAGATTAATTTCCGTTAGAAAAAATATTTCCAATTATTATTATTATTATTATTATTATTATTATTATTATTATTATTATTATTATTATTATTATTATTATTATTACTAGATGAGGAGCTGAAAGAGGGCCGGTCGGCCTGCCTGAGCTCAGGCTCCGGTTCGGGGTCAACATGGCTCTGCGGTTCTCTGCAAATCTGGGGAAACGTTAGAGCAAAAGGGAATGTAATAAACGCACGCCTACCTGAACAGGACCTTGTTTTTGGTCTCGTTTTGGAACCATAACTAGAAGATGACCCACCTATCAGGCTACTTGGTGGGAAGAGGCCGGGGCCGTATTCATAGGGTGGGTATGTGGCGATGGGGTGGTGGGCAGAGGTTGACCCTGCTCCGATTGACGCCACGCTTCGGCTGTGAGCTGATTCCAGTTTCATGCTCTCGGCCAGGGTCACCTGGTACTTTATGCACTCTTTGTCCTCCTGGCGCCCGGAGCTGCTGGAGCCCGGGGTGGAAATGCCCGGGTCCGGGGACACGTCTTTGGGAGGGGTCGGGGGGAAGGTGAAGAGGTGCGGACTGGAGTGTCCGGTGGACAGGGAGGTGGAGGAGGCCGGGGGGTAGACGGACAGGCTGGCCGGGGAGCCGTGGTGCAGCGGGTTCTTGGGGAAGGGGCTGAGGTTCCAGGGGGAGCTGCTGTGGTGGGGGGGGATTCCTTTGCTGCCCTCCAGCCAAGGCAGCGAGCTGTGCAGTAACGACGGGCGGCACACCTGGCTACCTGCAGCGGGAGACACAACAAGATCAGCAGCCTGCTCGGTCCGCAGCAAATCAACGATCTAAAATGTGATTTTCCAGCATATCAGGTAACAGAAAGCTTCATTTTCCCGTCTAACAGGCCCTGATGCAACAGCTCTGCTCTCCAAACGCCTCAGAACAAACTGCGAGCTGACGGTAGAGGAAGTTACACGGTAGGAAACTCCACAAGCGGCTGCATGCGGCGCTGCTGCCTCAGATGTTCATGTGATCAGAGGGACAATTTTCCCAAAAATCTCCACAAACTTTGAGTCGCCGTCAAACACGCGGCCGGCCAGAGAAACTGATCTGAAACAACAAGTCCTCACACTAGCGAGGCAGGTCGCGTTTCAGGTGTTTAGACGGAACACAAGGAGGAAAACTACGAGCAGAAACTGAAACCCGTCCCGGATCGAATTATAATGTGAAACCCAGCCGCAGAGCCTTTGCGTACAATCATCGAAAAAGCTGGATTATGATTAACAAATAAAAATAAAAAGGCCCCAAAGAGGCCGTCGACTCACCGGGTGGAGGAGGAGGGTACCTCTGGACGGCTCGGACTGAGTTCCCATAGTACGAAGAGACGTGGTTCCCCTGTCCATCGATATTAAACAGTACATCCACATCTTCCGCCAGCGGATACTGCGAAGGGTCCATGTACGAGTGGCCGAGGCCCGGGTGATGAGAGCCGGGATGCTGTTCGTTCAGCACCGCGGGATGATGGCTCATCCATCGAGGCTGGTCCGCACTTACTTCCATCGCTCGCTCTTTGTCTTCGAACCTGATTTAATTATTTCTGTTCTTCAGTAAAAGTTCATGTGGAAAAAAAAACGGAGCAAAGAAATAATCAGTCCCAAATCCGTTTGCGTTTAAAATCCAACAGGTTCCGCGGCCGCTTCCGATCACCTGGAGACAGAGAGCAGAGCGTTAGTGTCACTTTCTGGTTCTGTTCTTCATGCAAACAAAGCGGCGCACACTGGATTCACGAAATAAAAAAATAAATAAAAAGAAAAAGAAAAAAGAAGAAAAGAAAACGCAGAGAGATTTAAACATACCCGCAGAAGCCCCGCATGCAACAACGCTGCTGCCGCACGAACACGGCCAAAATGGAATCCAGTTCGGCGCAGAGTTCCTGAACTCTTTCCTCTCAGAAAAAACGTGACCAGATATAAAAAATAAAAGATGTGAGAGTTTTCAGGCCGGTTCAACAAGTAGCGCAGAGCTGAGTCTGCGCTGCGCACTGAGCGGCACCAGCAAGTTCAACTCACTGATCAGATCTGCTGCTAGCTTTCTCCATTAACCCCGCTCTCTCTCTCCCTCTCTCTCTCTCTCTCTCTCTCTCTCTCTCTTTTCTTTTTTTTTTTACAGTGAAGGCATTCTTTCAGGATGGCGCCAGGCAGCTCAATGCTCGCAGACAGCTGTGGCGCGACGCAACTTAAGGAGGGTCTGTCAGTGTCATCAGCTGAGGGGAGGGGCCTGATAATTGAATCCAACTAAAGCAAGAGAAGCAAAAACTGCAAGTTTTCAATCACTTCAGATAAAAAAATAAAAACATAAAGCTCCACATTATTTATTAAAGGCTTTCAAAGGACACGGAAGTTTAAAAAGGCGCAAAACTGAACAGATTTTAAAAGAAACAGAAATAGAAGGAATAAATAAAGAGCTTGTGGTGAGACAAGAATATTAACAAGTGTTTGTTTCATTCATGTCTCAAAGTGCTGCAGTGTGTGTGTGTGTGTGTGTGTGTGTGTGTGTGTGTGTGTGTGTGTGTGTGTGTGCAGCTCAGCCTGTTGCTTGGGGCGACCAGCGGCTTTCGGGACGTTTCTGCTCTTTAAATTGTGACAGTGCGTCCTCTCGCGGTGACAGCCTCATTATTCTGACTGTTGGCTCCAAAACGCAAAGCAAGCAGCGCGCGGCCGGGACCATTCATCATATTTCATTTTTTACATGTTAAAGAAACGTCAACAATTATTAACAGAATATTTTGTGGCTCTGTTAATATTTCTGCTGCAGTCACGGCTTTATTTTAAACACAGAAGAGGAAAAGTAAAAAATAAAAATAAAAATAAAAAACATTTGGAGAAAAAAACACAACTTGTATGATCTAATCTTATCTATCCTCTTAAAAATAAATTCAATATTAGGCTAATTTTCAGATTAAAAGTTGCGTTAATAAATAATCTTTCAGCAGGTATTCAATATATTTTCTATTAAACAGAAATTTCAGTTTATTAAATGGAAATAATATTCAGATACTGAATTTCTTGTTTACATTTGTGATAAGCAGAAAATCATCTCATGAGTTTTAGTAGATCGATACTGTAGTAGTAGTGGAAATGTGTGTGTGTGTGTGTGTGTGTGTGTGTGTGTGTGTGTGTGTGTGTGTGGGTGTGCGTGCATCGACGCCACTGGATGTGACGTCACTGTAAAGCCAGGAAATGAACCCGCACAGGGCGCGCAGCTAGGTGGGTAAAAGCAGTCGGGAGCGCGCACGCCCTTGCTGTGCAGCGGCGTCGGAATCAGCAGCAGCAGCAGCAGCAGCTGCTGCAGCTGCTGCAGCATCCATGAGCTGGAGGATCAGCGGGGCGCCGCACAGGGGAGTTCATGAGCTTCATGCGCTCAACCAAAAACACCAACCAAAAACTGCACAAGTCGGCCTGCCGCTATGATCAGTCCTCATTTGGATCAAACGGAACCAGTCAGAACTGTTCCGGCTGCAGGGTCTCCCCCTAACGCCTCACTCTGCTTCAGGGTTTCTACAGTTAGTTTAATATTGGGGACAAAGAGGAGAGCCTTCCTCCTGGAGAGGAAGAGGAGCAGACCGGAACCTGAATCTGGTTCAGAGTCCGAACCGGACAAAGCAGCGGGAAAATAACAACAACAACAACAACAACAATAATAATAATAATAATAATAATAATAATGCAGACTGTGTTTTATTTCTCTTGGTTCGGGTGAACAGAACCAGTCCGGAGCCAGACCTGTTCTCCACCAGGATGATTCTCTTTTAAAAATTAAAATCAAACTGAAATATCTCCAGTTTTTTTTTGTTTTGTTTGTTTTCTGTAAAACATAATAAATTTAAAAAAATAAATAAATAACAAAACAAAACAAATATTTTAAATGAGTCCCTGAGCAGAATGTGAGCAGAGCTGCAGTCACAGTTCTGGGTCCAGTCGCGGTTCTGATGACGCAGATTATTTCTGCCTGATTATGTCAAACATCTGATTAAAATCAAAACAGTTTTTTTTTTTTTTTTTTTGCTCTGCGGCTCAGAGTTTAAGATGGGAACAGATTATTCTGCTGCCATGAGAGGATCAAATATTTTAGATTAGGTCTCGCCTACGTGTGTGTGTGTGTGAGTGTGTTTATCCCTAAACATCACTGTTTCCTTATGAATAAAAATTAAATTACAACTAAAGGATAATAAATTAAATGATAAACCGTGTGAATTAAATTCAGCAGCCAGTGAAATAAATGTGTGAATATTCGGAGGTTCGGTGTGAGAAGTGAGAGGCTGTGGGCGTCTCGGTGCTGCCGGGGTCTCCGTGTGTTTCTGCTGCTTTCTCATTTCTTCCAAAACAAAGTGGCAGAACAGCCTGACTAATATGTGGCTTTCAGCCTGACAGCAGGACGAAATTTAGAAAAATAGAAAAATGGCGCTAACGCGTTGTTTGCGGAATGTTTCAGCTGCGGCGCGTTGAATCGGAGCGGGCCGCAGGTGAAGCCGGCCGCCGGCTGCAGGCTGCAGGCTGCGGGTCAGGCTGCCAGGCTGCACCGGCGCTGCACGCATGTCGAAACCGCTGTAGCTCCCCGCAGGTAATCTATTTGTTACATCACTGAGTCATCTGTCACCTCGCTGCTCTTTTCAAGAAAAAGGAGCTGTTATTCTCTCCGGCATGTGAATCGAGGCTGCTTCTTAGAACAAAACGAGGGCGTCAAATTCTGCTGCTGAAACCTGAAAACAGAACTCCGGTTCCTAGAATGATTTAAACTGAGAACAAAAAAATATTCTTCGAGTGTAAAAAGGGAAAAAAATGAGAAGTTAGTGTTTTCTGTCATTCTTTCCTACAGTGATGTGAAAAAGGAAAATGGTGAGCCGGTTGGCCAAGTTGTGATGCTTATCAGCGTCTGTATCGCTGCTCGCCAGACGCGCTGATGTAATCTGTCAGCCACCGTGCGGGGCCTCTTCACCTTCATTCAGCTCATTGCTGAGTTTTCAGAGGGTGGGCTTCCATTTACAAATTCACCCCAAATTTAAATATAGAATTAAAAAAAAAAAAAAAAAAAAAAAACTCCCAGCAGCGACGAAAGCCGGGATCCGACCGGCTGGCGGCTCTGTTCACAGCGTCAAATATTTAAAAATTTAAATCTAATTTTGGAGATTTATTTTTTTTAGGCAGAATTAAATAAAAAAAAAATAGAGAAATGCGCGCCGCATCTCCTCTGTGATGCTGCCCTCATTTCTGCGCCATATCGATGCAGAGAGCGGACTGAGATGGAGGAAGAACAGCCGCCGGCAAGGTAATCAGATCGATTTCACGGCTGGAGCGACTCCCCGGCCGGAACCGCCGTCATCAGCCTGAGCGGCAGGTAATATGCCGCTAAAACTCCTCATCTGCGCTATTTTAGCGGCGGCGGCTGAAATTTGGGGGAATGGGCGGCGGGTCGGTCCGGAGAGAGGCGCGGAACGCGGGGCTGAATCAGTGTTGGCTCGGTTCGGATGGAGGCTGATGGAGAGGCCGCCGAACCCGAAACGAAAAACCAAAAAATGAAATTGTGTCTGAATATTTCTGATTCTGATTCAAGGCAAAAGTTTCCATCATTCAGAGGAGCCGCAGCAGCAGGATCCGAGCAAAGCGAGCTGCACATGGAAAAGCTACTGACCTGACCGCTGGACGCCGCGCCGCTTTTCTTCTTCTTCTCTTTTCTTTTCTCCTTTTTTGGTTTGTTTTTTTCCTCCCCTGCAGATGAGAAGAAAGACTGACATGCAGATGGAGGCGCCGATGGCATTTAGAGACAGGCGGGGAGAGAGAGGCTGAGAGGGCGAGAGCTGTGGACGGGAAGAGCACACACACACACACACACACACACACACACACACACACACACACACACACACACACACACACACAGAGGCTTCTTACTGCGCGCTCCCGCTCGTGCACGCGCCAGGCCCTGGCACGGTCCCGGAGTCATCAGCCTGATTATAAATAAGAAACGCGCGCGCACGCATGTAGGCTACCGGGGCACGGCGGCGCGCGCGCGCACGCGGCCTCGCCTCTACTGTATGAGCAGCTTCCGGCTCAGAAAGCAACTAGATGCGGCTCCAGCCAATGGGAAGAGGCCTGCATCACAGGGTTAACTCTCAGGCTTCACGTTCTCCCTCATTATTCCGTTTCTTTGACATTTTTAGGAACATTTGAGACGATTTTTATCTAAATCTATCGATTGAATATTGAAAATAGATTCGTTTTTCTTTTGATCAAAAAATAACACCCCGGTGTGTTTTAAATGTTTCCCTGTTCTTCAATAAATTCAAGCTTTTTTCATGTAAAGAATTTATTTTAGACTAAAAGTAGATTTTTTCCACAGTGTTCTGTTGTTTTATCTGGTAAATCTAAACCAGTATTTAAAATGTTCTCATGCTGAAGAAATATTCACCTTAGAACCAATTTTAATGGGAAATCTGTTCATTTTAATCTGAAAAATTTTTTTCTTCCAATGTTTATTTGTTTAATAATTTGGTTTTTAATTGAATATGTATCCAGATTAACCTATATATCTATTTTCTCATCTATTTGTTGATGTTTTCATTAATAAATCAAGATTAAAGGCCTGGAAGCTTTTAGAAACGCCTCTTTTTAAAATAATATAAGAATTTCAACCTTTTTAAACTGAAACTGGTTGATTTTGAATCTACTTTTCCACCGTTTGATTCGTTTTAACCAACAGAAAACAGATGTAAGATCTTCAGGGCCTTTTGTTTGCTTGTTTATTAAATAAATATCAGTTTTAGAATAAAAAGCGGTATTAATTATTGAACTGTGCTGATAGCAGTGATCTGCGCCGCGGCTGCTTCAGTGACACGGAGCTCCGCGTCCCTTTGTGCTGCAGAAGGAGCCGCTGCGCCACAAAGGACAGAGAAGTGCAGCTGCACGGAGACAAATAAAGCCAGAAACGCGGCGGGGTGGGGATGCAGGCTGAAATGCAGCATAATGTGATCGCAGCAACACGTTGGGTCTGCTGGTTATTTTTTTTTTTTGATGCCAGAGAAGAAGAAGAAGGCGCGAGCGGACTGAGTAACCCGGAGCGCGCAGAGGCCTGCTTATTGACAGCTCGGTTGATTGAAAGGAGCACCAAGCAAATCCGATCCTCCTCTGTGAGAAACGCGCTGGAGGAGCAGAGAGGAAGAGGATGCTGCAGGCTTGGCGTCTCTCATGTTGCGCCTCGACTCTTTGAAGGAGAATGTAAACTGATCACACCCAAATCTAGCTTTGGTGGCGGAGGGTGGGGAGAAATTCAATTAAGGTAATAAATTAAAGATAATTGGCGCAAACCGCCTTGTATAAACTTACGGATGCGGCTCTGCAGCCAAACGCGTCTTTTTAAAGCGATGAATAATTCAGCGCGCTGCGCTGCGCGGCTCCTCATTTAGGAGGAATTAGAACATCCCGGCATCTGAATGGAATTAGAAAAATAACACATCCAGATCGTAATGATTTATTAATCTGCTTTTGATGCAAACACAGCGCGGATGCTGGGAATTAGATTTCAATGTAAAGGTGAAGCAACACAGATGGGAACGACCAGATTATGGCGGAATTTATTCACATTAAAGATGCAATAAAAGATTCATTAGGAGGGAAAATAATAGGAATCAATTAGGAAGATAAACAGGAAGTGGCTCGTTCTTAATTCACGTTTCTATTATGTTAGAGAATAAATGTTATTTATTGTGGCTGAACTGTGGCGTTCTGTGTCCCAGTCACCTGAGCAGCCATGTTGTCTCTCACCTTTTCACGCTAACCCAACAGGCTGCGGTGTTTCACCGCATCAACGCGTTAAAAGCCAGGCTGATCAGCCACTTTCCTCTAAACAGGGAGTCAATTTTCTCTTTTCAGCAGGATTCCTCTGGAAACGTGGAGGGAGATGACCTTAATTTGAGACAAAAAAAACAAAAAAACAACAGCAGCAGCAGCCAATGCGCGGGTTTAATCTATTTACTCATTTATTTTCTCAGTGTGTTTTATTACATTCCGTGCACCCTCCAAAGCCGGTGCATGCGCGTGCGTGTGCGCGCGCGCCGCTTCTTTCTGCCTGCGATTTTTATTTTAAAATATTAGGCCGAGGTGGGGAGAATTATAAACGACTCGGCTCTTATCTGCTGCCTTCACGTATCCAGGATCACAGAAGCTGATTAAGAAAGAAGTCACAGCCAACGCTGGATTCATAATGATTTGGAATAATGAATCCTTATCTCCCCTCTGCAGATTATCAGCCTTTCAGCTCGCCATGTTTTGTTACATGGGATAATTTATTGCATCTAATACATCACAATGAATCTGATGGGGGAAAGTGATGGCCGTGTTAGCAGAGAGGCTGCTTCTTTCCCTCTTTTTCTTTTTTTATTTTATTTTATCCCGGGGCAATGAAATGCCTTTACGATTTTTAATTGGTAAAATATAAGCAGGATCTGATAAAATAAAAAATAAAACAGCAGAAAATAGAAGCAGAGAGGTGTAATCTTGCCTGCTAGTGTTCCAGCAGCACCGCGTTATAATTAGTGTGTCAGTTTCAACCTGAAATTAACAGCATCGACCTGCCATCTCTGGCGGAGCGCGCGGCGCTCTGCGCGCGCACACCCTCATTTCGCATGATTTATTTTTCCACCAAGAACAGATAATTAATCATAAACACATGGAGAGGAAAATACTACAGCTGCAGCGAGCTGGAGATAACAGAATATTTGCATCTAAAAAGATTTGATGAAACCAGGTTTTTCTTCTTCTCCTCATCCCACCTGAAGGCTGCGGGTTCGGCTCAACACCGCAAACCGTCCGTTCATTTTGCGTGATTAATCTGCGGCTGGTGACGTATCATTAATCACTGCTGCAGGGGCGGCGCAGCTTTAAATGGGGCCCAGAGCGGAGTCTGAACTGGGGCCACAAAATTATTTAATATCTATCTATCTATAGATAGATAGATATTAAATAATCTATCTATCTATCTATCTATCTATCTATCTATCTATCTATCTATCTATCTATCTATCTATCTATCTATCTATCTATCTATCTATCTATCTATCTATCATTTTTTATGTTTACATGCAGACATTTACATTTTTCATACTGGCTGAAATTTAGATTTTAAATATTTTCAAAATAAAACCTAAATAAATAAAAGATGAATTTTCAGCAACATGGATTCAGTGGAGACATTTAGTGTTACTGAGGCCCCCTGCTGGCCTGGTAGGCCTAAGCAGCTCAAAGGTCACGTGACTCAGTTTCATTATTTATGTTTACACTGATATTACTACTACTACTAATGATGATGATAATAATAATAATAATAATAATAATAATAATAATAATCACATTATTCTATTGTGCACCCAATTAACATAACCACACCATAAAATTAACTAACTACATACTAAATAAATAAATAAATAAATAAATAAATCTGCTGACATGTTTTTATTTCTAATTTTCTTGCGATGATCCCTGGTGTTTATTTGCTCTCCTCTCTTTGCTTAATCACAACAACAGTAATAAAAAATGAACTAAATCATAACTTTCAGTTCATTAATAACTAATAGTTATTAATGAACTAAAAGCCTTTTAATAAATTTTCTGTTTGTATTATTGCATTTAAAATGATCTGATCTTTTAATCACAATGAAATTAAATAAAAATGTAAAGTTCTTGAGATCAAAGGAAAATGAACATTTTCTTATTTATTATCAACGAAATCTGAGGTTTTGAGATTCTGTGTTGCTTCTTTAGCGCCCCCTGCAGGCCTGTACGGCCTCACAGCAGCAGCTTCATTTGCTTATTCCTTGGGCCGGCTGTGAGCCTCCTCGTCATGAATGTGCCGCATTCTGAATGGTTCACAAGAACGCTAAAAATAATAATAACAATAGTTTTCTGGATAATGAGTCCTTGTTGTTGGATTGGAGCAGAGCCCGGTCCGCTCAGGTTCTGGACGGCGCCATGTTTGAACTCCATCACGGTGCCAGGAGGAATTAGCATTTTATTTGCAGCTGTAATTAGATGATCAGTCTCTCTCTCTCTCTCTCTCTCTCTCTCTCTCTCTCTCTCTCTCTTTCCTGGCAGCGCCGCCAGATGTTTATCTCTTCATACTCGGGGAAGCTGCCATGTCAAACAAACCGAGGATGGACCCTCGGTCGGGGATCCAGGAACCCCCTTCATCTTCCTCTTCATCTTTCTGGCTCAGCAGAATAATCCAGGACCGGTTGGAGTCCAGAGAGTTTCATGGACGGAGGGAAACAGAGGCTCTCTAAGGCTGACTGAGGCCCTGGGCAGGATCTCATCTGGGGCCCACCTCCAGCTGATGGCAGATCGATGCTGTTAATTTCAGGTTAAAACTGACACACTGATTATAGCGCGGTGCTGCTGGAACATACAACACTGTCCATGTAATTACACTGTAAAAACACTTGCTGTTTTAACACCTCATTTTATAGTAACTAACATTTTCTCAGCCTTCCTGTTCTCTGGATAATCTGTTTGCTCTTCAAACTGTTTCATTAAAACAAAGAAACTCATCTTGATTCTTTTATTCTAACAGAAAAATGATGTAATAGCAGAAGTAAATTTATCCGTTAAGCTCTTTAGACGAGTTGGAAGACGGACTGCTACTGGAAATCCTGTCATAAACGACGACTGAAGAAACTTGGATGATAAAACTATGACATTTACATTAACTGAAATATATTTAAACTGTGTGGAATCTTCTTTAGAAATCTGAGAAAAATATTATAAGTTGTGATCATTTAATTTCCCATAACTATAAACAGTTATTTACTATAAACGTGTGAAGATGCACACACAGTTTTGATTTTTTTAATTTGATTGAACTTTTATCAAGCAGCAGAGGAGGAGGGGGGCATCAGGGAGGGGGGCATCAGGGAGGGGTGTCGGGTTCAGCCCCCTTTAACTGTCAATGAGGCAAACATCAGGTTGCAGCGGGCCGGGCTCTCCGCGTCCCGCTGGCACCAGGAGGGCCGGAACCGGACCGGAACCGGATCAGGAGGAAATCCTCCACAAACTCCAGGTTACTTCCGGTAACTTCTTGAACTCAGATCCAAAATGAAAAATAATTTCCTGTCTGCAGAGACAGAGAGGAGCATTCTGATTGAAATGACCACGTCATGAAGTGGGGGTGATGGTGGTGAGGAGAGACGCAGGTACCCAGGATGTAGATGAAAATTATGAATTTAATGAAAATGATCAACAGTCCAAATTACAGGCAGAGCGGAACTCAGAGGCTCAGGACCGGAAGAAACTGACACGATGAGCTAATGCCGACAGGACTTCACGGTTCTGCTGCAGACATCAGACCCGACCAGAGACAACAGGTGGACTAAATACACACGGGGGGAAATCAAGGGAACGAGACACACCTGGGAACAATCAACGGGGCAGAAACTGAACTCAGAAAACCCTAAAAATAAATACACAGAAACACGGATCAGGATCAGGGTCAAAGTTCAGGATACCTGGAAAACTTTACCCAATATTTAGGCCAAATCTGAGGTTTAAAGTAAAGTGAAAGATATTTTTATTAATAGAAGGAATAAAATTATTGAAGTAAATTTTCCCATCCCCCTCTTCCCCACACACAGTGAGGTAAAACTGTCAGGTTAAAAAATGACTAAAATATGTTATCATAAAATGATAATAATATTATAATTAGGAAATTTTCATTAGTTTCACAGCCAAGTATTTTCTACTTTTAAAAATAATAATTAGTCTCTTAAAATCAGAGTTAATTCATTTTAACATTTAGATGTAGCTTCTTGTTATTCTGGTGTAAAAATCTTTTGCTCTGATTTCACTGTGGTTCAGAGAATAAAAGTTAAAGTGAAGCTGCTGAACTCAGAATATTTCTGTTGGATCTAAACTTGTTTTTCTCATTTTTGCAGAAACTGAATCTTGTTTTTCTTCAGGTGTTTCCTGATTGGATGGAGAGCAGAAACGGATTCTGACGGACTTCCGGTGAAGTGAAAACTGAACAGTTTCCTCTGAATGCGGAACAAATGCGGGGCTTTAACTTCATGAATAACTGAGCCACAGTTTGTCTGTTATTGATCATCAGCTGATCAATTGACACGCCCTCCATCGCCTCCTGATTGGAGGGAACTTTTCAAACTGAGCGCACTTTCCCCGCTAGAGAAACGCTTTAACTCCGCTCCCGCCTGACGCTGCGGGATGAACCGCAGGCTGTGCGGGAGTGGCTGAGTGACGCTCTGTCTGCGGATCATGTTTAATCCCCGCCTGTTCACAACTCATTTCTGCACACGGACGCGCAGAGATGGGGACTCAGATGGTTGCCGGGGCAACCGCGATAGGACTGACGGGGCCGTTTCCCTGAACGGAGGCAATCTGCGGCAGAGGTCGTCACAAAGTCATTCCTGATTACTTTTCTCTTCTCGGCTGCAGCTCAGCATCCAAAAGTTCATTCAGTTCACCCGTTCAGTTCATCCGTTCAGTTCACAGGTGAAAATCCTGCATGTGACGTCACATGGATCCGTTCCTCGCAGATCAGTTTCAGGTGTTTGTTTCTGTTCATGTTTCTGATGATTCCTTCAGATTCAGATCAGAAATGATTTTGTTATTGTCTCTGAAATCATCAGAAAACTCAGGAGGAAAATATCTACAGAGCAAACATGCAGAATAAATTCAAAACTAAAACCTAACTAGTCATAATTCAGTCAGTAATTAATGTATAAGTTTGTGCATAAAAGCAGCAAATATTCTCAAAAGTCATTAAATTAGAGAGTTTGAATTCACTCCTGTTTTTATTTGAAATATTTTAAACTCTGAATGTTTGTTTTGATTTGTGAAAAATATTCAGTTAAATTTGTTTAAACTTTTACACTGGAACAGTTAATCCACACCTTATTGACTCGTTTTTATTCGTTCCTCAGCAGATAAACGTTGAAGCATTTATAATACCGTTAAAAACGTGATTTATTGAAGTAAATAAATTCATAAAGTGAAGTTCATCTTCTGGTGGAAAATGAAACCATCAACCATAAAGCAGTTCCTTGTTTGTCTTCACCAGTCGAATCAAACGGAGGATATTCAGTTTCCTGCTGCAGAAACGTTGTAACGAAGCTTGTTCTCTAGATTCCCTGAAAGTGAAAGAGCCTTTCCCTCCATCCTGCGTGTCTCCAGGGAAACCAACACGCAGCATCATCAGCATCCAGCCTCATAATCCTGAGATGAAGGTGAGGCGTCCCGTCTGATCAAAGCGGCCGTGCGGTGCTGCAGGCCGGCCTCCGTCACTCAAACACTTCCTGCTCCACCTGCATGCTGCAGGCCGCCAGGCTGCGCTAGCTTAATGAAGCAGCCGTTAGCTTCATGTGATCATCCAGATGGAAATGAAGACTGCAGGTCTTGGCTCTGGCTCACCTGGGCTCATTAATTCATCCAACCTGGCAACCCTGCTCTCACTTCTCACAACTTTCCTCCCAGCATGCAGAGAGCCACAGGCGCCTGCTGTGTGTGTGTGTGTGTGTGTGTGTAGGTGTGTGTGTGATAAAGGTGAAGGACAACAATCTGGATGAGGAGGACTGTTGATAATAAGGCTAATAAAGTATCTCTGCGCTGCACATTGTTCTGCTGCTGCAGGAGCCAGCAGCGCTGCTTCCTCCTGAACTCTGAATATGCAAACATGTTTTATGGAGAGTAATGTAATTACAGGAGAAGCTTCAGGCCTGTTTTCATGTCACTGTCCTCCTTTCACAGCCAGCAGCGTCTGAAGAGCTGAAGCTGTAAAAAGCCTCGATAAAACCGGGAGCAGAACCGCAGGCTGAGCGAAGACATCTGATGAAAACTGGAACAACAAGCAGAATCTGGTCTCAGCTTCACAGGAGAACTGCTGGCCTCACCAAACACATTCATTCATTCATTCATTCATTCATTCGTCATTAAGTGTCATTTTATAACATAATAAACCAACTATGTTACATTCAGCCGGCATGAAAATTATATAAATATGACTTCACAGAAATTTTATTTCCAGATTTAACCTCTTGAAACTGGGCCTCTGTCTCTTTAAGAAGCTCCTGCTCTTTCTGAAGCTCCGCCTCCAGGAAGTCATCCCAACATGGCTCCTCTGAGCAGCAGATCCTATGATGAGTTTGCTAATTGCTGCTGGCTAGTCTGAAGGAGCTGAGTGGGGAGGAGCTAAGCCTTGAAGGCGGGGCTTCGTCCATCCGGATGTTTTAGGCAGCTGGTTGCCATGGAGATTAATGGATTTCTAAAACATGCATGAAAGAATAAAAGCAACACTGCAGGAATGTTTCTGATGAAGGAAAAACATGAAAACATGAAATAAACATCAAAGAAGCTAATTTTACACGATACTGTCCCTTTAAATTCCTTCTAAAGAACATCAAAGCAAACACAGCTGAGTCCAGATATTTACATACCCTCAGTATAAAGAGTTCTTCTTCCAGAACATTACAGAACCAGATAGAAACCAGAACCAGATCAAAACCAGAACCAGATAGAAACCAGAACCAGATCGAAACCAGAACCAGATCGAAACCAGAACCAGATCGAAACCAGAACCAGATCGAAACCAGAACCAGATAGAAACCAGAACCAGATAGAAACCAGAACCAGATAGAAACCAGAACCAGATCGAAACCAGAACCAGATCGAAACCAGAACCAGATAGAAACCAGAACCAGATAGAAACCAGAACCAGATCGAAACCAGAACCAGATCGAAACCAGAACCAGATAGAAACCAGAACCAGATAGAAACCAGAACCAGATAGAAACCAGAACCAGATCGAAACCAGAACCAGATAGAAACCAGAACCAGATCGAAACCAGAACCAGATCGAAACCAGAACCAGATCGAAACCAGAACCAGATCGAAACCAGAACCAGATAGAAACCAGAACCAGATAGAAACCAGAACCAGATAGAAACCAGAACCAGATCGAAACCAGAACCAGATCGAAACCAGAACCAGATCGAAACCAGAACCAGATCGAAACCAGAACCAGATCGAAACCAGAACCAGATAGAAACCAATGTTTCATTTCATTTATTTATTCAGTATTTCTGTGTCTTTTCTGCTGTTGAGTTCTGGTGAGTTCTGGTGAGTTCAGGTGAGTTCAGGTGAGTTCAGGTGAGTTCTGGTGAGTTCTGGTGAGTTCTGGTGAGTTCAGGTGAGTTCAGGTGAGTTCAGGTGAGTTCTGGTGAGTTCAGGTGAGTTCAGGTGAGTTCTGGTGAGTTCAGGTGAGTTCAGGTGAGTTCAGGTGAGTTCTGGTGAGTTCAGGTGAGTTCAGGTGAGTTCAGCTGCTTCCTGTCAGCAGCTGTGAGCTCAGAGCCTCTGACCTGCTTTCGGTGGGACCTTCAGTCCCTCTGCTCTCTGCTCTCTGATCTGCTCTCTGCTCTTCCCCTCGTCGCTCGCTGCAGCCACAAGCCGACCCAGATACCATCCAGGGCAGCCCGGTTCTGGAGGAAGGCGTCTGACTGGAGTCCAGCAGTTCTGGTTCTGGTCTCAGAACCCCCTGCAGACTTCCTGAACCTAAACTGACAGAGAGGATCATGGGAACCAGTGGATGTGAAAACATGAATCTGAGGTTAAAGTGTTTGGATGTGATGAAATGTTAAAAGTTCAAACACTGAAAAACCAACAGGTTGATTCAACTTTAAAACTATTTCAGTTGTTATCCAAGTTTACTAAGTTATTAATGTAAATGGTCAGACAAATTTAATTTGATTAAATGTAACTTTAGTCTTTTCATGACACTTTAAAAAGTGAATCATAAATCAGGTAAGGAGGTAAATCCTCTTCCTCCCAGCAGGTGAGCCTCCTCTCCTCCTCTTCCTCAAACTGCGTCATGTTTGTGCTGCGTTTCCTCCAATCAGCTCCAGAGCTCACAATGAGAGGCGACCTTTGACCCCCGCTCTGGAGCTGCTCTCTTCATCACTGAGTCCTTCCTGATTGCTGCTGTTTGAAGGTTTCTGCTCCACATGCAGCAAACCTGGAGATGAGAGGAAACGTTTCCACAATCAGCAGAGAAAGTCATGTGGAAAACATTCCTTATCGATGGTGCAGCAGCAAACCGCTGCCGTCTGCCCGGCGCTCCGATCGCTCCGATCAGACTCCGGTTCTGATCCCATCACAAGAATGAGAAGGAAAAGAGAAGCCAGGAGTGGAGAGTTTAGACAAACAGGAATAAAGTTCTGACAATTAACAAAACTGACTCAGATATGAAGCAAAAGGAGAAATTCTGGGTCCTATAATGATAAAAGACGTTTTTATTACTTATTTTTAAAGTAACTTTATGAGACTGAATGAGCAAAAACAAACACTGCTCTGTTTCTATAGACACAGTTACATAAACTCATATTAATCACTAGACAGTATTGATCATAAGTTATTGATATTTGTTGATAACCTCAATGAGAAAAACAAACAGTGGAAAAAATAATTAAAACAGTTTTTTGTTGGGTTTTAAATATTAATTTAAAATTCTGATGATTATAAAAGTATCACTATAAACGATACGATAAAGTTCCTGTATTGATTTATCGAATTAAACTGGAATAATATTAAAAGGTCAATATTTTCCATCCATTTCAGAAAATAAAGTTCATATTTAAATATATTTATCACAACTAGAGCGAAATATAAATAAGACAAACTCAGGTCAGAATTATAAAAACTGATTTTAAAACAGAAAGTTAAGGAGGAAACGTTTCAGCTCAGAGGGCCGGCTGCTTGCTTAGTGATGGAAAGTTGGGTGGAAGGAAAAACTCCCAACTTGTTAGGAATGTATTTGGGGGTTTCAGAAACTTGTGGACGTTCTGCATCCGTGTCTTAAATCTGATCCAGGTTTTGATTAAAAATCATATTTTCATCTGTGGGATAATTTTGTAGTCAATAAGACAGAAGAGAAGGGAGTGTCTGCTGACTGAATGTGTTTGAAACGTCAGCAGATGTCTGAATGTGGTCTGAATGGTTTGGGCTGATCAGAACCAGAGCAGAACTTTGTCCAGTTTCTTTGTTTTGTCTTAAATCCAGAAGCGAACTGAACCGACTTCCCAGTTTATCGTTTCCCCTAGAAAAAACTTTCTGCTGACAAAAACTAAATCCTTCCTAACTTTTCTTTCTTTCTGTTTGGATCCGCTTCATGGATGTCAGGGAATCGACTTAAAGCTGCAGATGCAGCAGCAGCCAGAGGCATGTGCCACTCATCCTCCCTGTGATTTGAACTCCTGAAGCTCGATTGTTTTATCTGCAGTCGGTTTGAGCCGCCAGCCAGGAAGTGTCAGTCAGATCTGCTGAAGGCTTCGGGAGCCGCCGGCGCTGACATGCAGATACACAGAGATTATGTTTTATTAGCCGTTCATGGAGAATTAATAGTGAGATCAAAGTTAACAGTTAACATCTCTGCCAGGCAGGCGGCGGCTTTTCATCACCATGAGACACCAGAGCAACGTCTGGTTCCTCTGGACAGAAGGAAGGGGGACGGATCGGTCCAAACCGGAGAAAGATGGAGACATGGAGAATATGGAAAACATGGAGAATATGGAAAACATGGAGAATGTAAAAATATGGAAAATATGGAGAATATGGAGAATATGGAAAACATGGAGAATATGGAAAACATGGAGAATGTAAAAATATGGAAAATATGGAAAACATGGAGAATATGGAAAACATGGAGAATGTAAAAATATGGAAAATGTGGAGAATATGGAGACATGGAGAATATGGAAAACATGGAGAATGTAAAAATATGGAAAATATGGATAATATGGAGAATATGGGGAACATGGAAAACATGGAGAATATGGAAAACATGGAGAATGTAAAAATATGGAAAATGTGGAGAATATGGAGAATATGGAAAACATGGAGAATATGGAAAACATGGAGAATGTAAAAATATGGAAAATATGGATAATATGGAGAATATGGGGAACATGGAAAACATGGAGAATATGGAAAACATGGAGAATGTAAAAATATGGAAAATATGGATAATATGGAGAATATGGGGAACATGGAAAACATGGAGAATATGGAAAACATGGAGAATGTAAAAATATGGAAAATATGGAAAATGTGGAGAATATGGAGAATATGGAGACATGGAGAATATGGAGAATATGGAGAATATGGAAAACATGGAGAATATGGAAAACATGGAGAATGTAAAAATATGGAAAATATGGAGAATATGGAAAACATGGAGAATATAAAAATATGGAGAATAAAGCTGAACATGTCTGACTGTAGGTTAATCTGGTTCTGCAGGTTTTGGTTCGTGTCCCAAACAATCTGATTTCTGGGTTTTGGGTTTCAAGCTAAATGGAATATTAATCAACATATTTCCAGTTTATTGATAATAATCACCAGTAAATATGATCAACAGAAAGTCTGTTATTGTTAATGTTGACTGCATGTTGTGTTTATGTTTCCTGGTGTAAAACTCTTTGAAGTGCCTCTTGATGGTTGAACGTTTGGACAGTCGGCATCCTAATGAGATCCAGGCCTGGGCTTTGACTAGGCCCTACCTAGACAGTTCCTGCTGTGTTTTGAGTCGTTGTTCCAAACATGTTCTGGTCCAAATGGTCCAGTTCCAGACTCAGACTGGTTTCTACTGTAACCTGCTGGTTTTCCTCCTGAAACCTGAAGCAACATTTTGTTTAATTTTCTGACACATTTTTACTGCTTGAAGGTTTATTAAAGTGTTTCTGCTCTTTTCTCTCATTCATGGAATATTTCACCAGTTTGTTTCTCTGATTTCATTTTGATTTATTAATCAATCAGGAATAAAAACTAAAAAGTCTCATAAACTCAGACTTTCCTCAGAGGTTGGTTCTTTAATAATCCATCACTTTTTCTGTTCCTGCATCTTTAATCTTTAAAATCTGGAAAAGTATGAAAGCTGTTTTGTCATTTTCCAGAGCAAATTTTATGTTTTTTGTCTGTTTCCATTTCCTCTGTTGAATTGATTTAAAACGCATTAAAAATAAAACAGTTTAAGAAACAGAAAATGAGATTTTAGCTTCAACATGATGTCTCCATCAAGCTGTTAGCTGGAGAATCTGCCTGAAGTTTTGTGCAGCTAAAATGGGAATAAATGACATAAAATGATGGCAGAATTTTCTCATTTTTATGTTGAGATTATTCTGCTGGAATAAAAGGTGACTTTAGGATTTAACATGTTAAATTTGGTCAAAAACAACCATTTCTTCTGAGCCTCAAACTGAATAAATTCAGTGTAATGGCTGGTTTTATTTTTCTAAAATTCAAGTGTGAGATTATGCAACTGTAACAAAAGAAACGTTTATGTTAATGCCTTTCACACGTCGGTCCCAGGGCTGTCCGTGGATGTGTACAGTAGCCGCGGCGTCACACTGTAGGTAGCCCATTTCAGGCTCTCTGTGTCGCTTTGTGGCAGCGATTGGACACATTCCTGCTGCGGTTTAACATTTTTAGCTCAGGATTTCATCACCCAGGAGACAAAAACACAGAGGCTGTTTGCATCTGAAGATCAACTGTTTACTGCGTTTCTGAGCGTTAGCGTTGATCTGTGCTGAGTTTCTGCAGGTAAAGTCAAAGGTCCAGTTTCCTGAACTTTAACCTCTGTCTAGTAGAAGACAATTAAATAACACTAATAATCTTTAACTGGAGCAGAGACTCAGAGGACAGAACAGGAAGATCTCTGGCTTCATTCAGACCACAAATGAACCAAAACTGTACAGAAATCAGAAACATTTAACTTTTTATTAATTGCTTGTTTTATCAAACCAGGTTTATTCTGTAAACGAGAAAACCTGGATAAATAAAGATAAAACATCTAAGATGATAAAATCTCCTCTGGTGGCAGTTTGAGCTTCACCTGGTTCACATTCTGAGTTGAAAAATCTCCCATTTAGAACCTTTTTCTGTCCAGTTATTAATCTGTTAATCCCAGAAATAATCCCAGATCAGTCCTGGAACATGATGTTGATGTCAGAAGGACTTTCAGCTGCAGATTCATCAACGTTCACTAAAGAAACGCTGCTGCTGCATCTTAGGGAGAAAATATATATTTTCTTTTTCAGAAAAGGAATAATTGTTTATTTGTATTTTTAATCTATTTATAACATATAAAATTGGATTAATTATTAGTTGGAGCTCCAGTAAAAACAAACTAATTTAGCTTCAGGTTCAATATGACTGTTTCTGGCCTAGTCAAATCCTCCACATCCTGCGTTCTCTGCTGGCCATTAATGTGTTAAAATGATCAGTTTCTATAAACGTCAGTCAGACGCCGCCTCTAAACGTATCGGTTTTCTCTAAACCAGCCGTTCCCTCATCGGCTCACGTGGCTGGCTGACCTTTGACCTGCAGCAGCAGATAAGCAGCCACCCTGGAGGAGAGGTGTTGTGGTCTGAGGAGGCCGTCTGCCCGCCGGGTGTCAATCTTGCGACCTCAGGAGGTTAGCTCCGCCCCCGGCCGACCTCACTTTGTTAGTGGAAGGAGAAACTCTGGAGCTGCTGGTTCTGATGGTCCGTTTCACATCAGAACCAAGTCCATGATGTTTTTGGTGTTTTCATGTTTCCAAAACCCCTTTTTAAAATCCACAGGTTGTTAACGGAACGCTGCATAATAAATCTGCAGAAACAGGAAACATTACCAAGTTCTATCTTGGTAAGTTAGGACAAAACTAACAATGTTGATTTTTTTTAAGTACTAGTCCCACCAACAGATTACTTCACTTATAAGACATTGTCATTATAAATGAAATAATCTGTTTTTTTTAAGGGTATGAAGATATTCACACTTAAGAGTAGATGAAAAAGGATTTTGTGTTTTTGCAGTTTGGACCAGGTGTGACTGACCTGATCGGAGACAGAAGGTAGTTTAGTCTGTCCGAAGTCCACGGTGCAGTTAAAACACATTTTATATTCCATATTTTTACAGGTTTGTAAAACATTCAAGACATTTTAGAACAAAACATTTTCCTGGTTTTTGTTGAACTTGCTGAATAAACGGATGTGTTAAACATCAAAAACATTTCTAGTTTTCAATCTGTTCTTCATCCATCAGGTTGGAGCAAAGTGTTTCAGGAAACTGATTATTCTGGTCTGAGGATGCTAACATTAGCCTTAGCTACATGTTTAGCATTGAAATGCTACTTTAGGCTAATATATGACAGGCTAGCTCCTGTTAGCACAACTTCAACACAACAACAGTGTTTTCCAGCGTCCAATCAGATCGTTTGAAGATCCACCGGGAAGCAGCTTCGTCATGTATCGCTGTTTGCAGATGCTGCTTGTGCGTCAGATTTAAGGGCGTACCAGAAACACAACACAAAGGTTCCGGTTCCACTTTCAAAGTTTTCTTTTTCCAAATTTGGCATCTGAATAATGTTTTGGTTCATTTCAAATGTATATCATTGATATGGCTTTAAGATTAAATATCAGAATAAATATCGAAAATTATAAAAACAGTTTAAACTTTTCCAAATTTTACTCCTTGTAAAATCATATTTACTCAGTTTATATTTGGAAACAGGCAATTAGAAAGATTATCCAGAAAGAGAAAGATTAAGAAAAACTTAAGCAGAATATAAAGACTTTTGGATGAATCCATTGTTTAGGTACAGAAATGTTTAAATTGGAAGCAGTTAATCAAAGGGAGGACTTCCTTTGAGAGAAACCTGCAGTGAACCCACATGGCGGTCATGTTTCCTCCGCCTCAGACTCAAGGCGTCAGCAGGTGTTTCTGTTGCGTGGCGCCCGGTCCGGACAACAGACGCTGCAGCAGCGTGAACCAAGCAGCATCAGAAAGAGGGAATAATAGTGTTTTGTGAATCGGTGGTTTGCGGGGAAAAGATGAAATGAGCTTTTAGTAGCCGAGGAAACCGAGGGAATCAAACACTTCCTGACTTTAAAGTGGAAACAGCAGAGACTTCCTCCCTCATATGCAGGTAGAGGAGGCGCCCATCAGGGACGAACAAAGACTCAGAGTCTAAACATGAGGCACTACGCCATCACCACCTCGGCCTCCAACGACATGGAGACGGCTTGTGTGTCCGTAATGTGTGTGTGTGTGTGTGTGTGAGCTGGTTGGCCTCTCCTGGGGTGGTAACACACACCGAGGAGGTGCAGCGCCGGGTGGGAGAGGGCGAATGGTTACTGTGGAGCTCATTCCACCACTGGTCACAGGGTTAAGTGCCACAGTCACACACACACACACACACACACACACACACACACACACACACACACTGGAGCCACTGAGTCGGATGTACAGAGTAGACGCCACCGGAGGGGGTTCCTCACACACACCCACACCGTCTGAGACACATTCATGGTGAAAGGAGAGAGTGGCCACACAGGCTGCAGATTTAGAAACAACTTCCTTTAATTTTGCTCTGATTTGGAGCCATTGTTGAATGAGGAGATCTTCACTGGGAAACAGGAGCCCAACCTGCAGAAAAACTGTTTTCTACTGCAACACAACACTGATCAGGAATGGAGGAGGATGTTTCAGAGGAAAATTTAAAAAGCAACTTTTGCAGGTCAGGCAACATTAGAACGAAACTTTAGTCAAATCATGGTGAGGAAAATATCAAAGTTCAAGATGTTTCCCTGCAGATTAGGCTTCATTCACACCAGTCCTGTTTGGTCTGTTTTAATCCAACTCTGGTTTAATTTAATCCAACTTTCTAGAATCAAAGTCAAACAAACACAGGAGTGAATGTGGAAGCAAACTAAACATGAGGAACCGGAGACCGCTACAGAAGCAGGAAGTGGACTGCAGAGCAGGGCATTCTGGGTAAATACAACCAAAGCTAACGTGTTAGCCTAGCACTAGCAGCAGAAATGGCTCCTGGTCTTTAGCCTAAAGAGAAATCCTCCAACCGCTAAAATCTGACGCCTCCATCTTGTTTCCATCTGGTGAAGAAGGAAGTTGCTCTCAGTGTCTTCAGAGGTTTTTGTGTCGTTTCCTTCAGTGGTTCTTGGTGCAGCGCCCCCACAGGCCAGGAGGGGAACAGGCTGGTTTGACTCAGAACCACAGCAGCTGGAGGAGGAGCAACTCTTCCTCACTCTGCCACTTTCTCCTACTACTCTCCAATTCTGCATTATCTGCTGTTTTTGTTCACGTTAACTTTATGATTTCTGTTTTTTTCTTTCATAGAAGTAACATCTGACATTTTTAGTGTCTTGGATATTAACTGCATTTCTCTCCAATAAAGGGTTAACTGCTGCCACTAGTTCATATCTCTGGACATAGAAAGTTAAATAACTTTTTACAAAAAGCAAAATAAATTGAATTTGATGTATTTTTATTAAACCTGCAATTAAACTAGAATTAATGTGAATCTGTTGACACGAGTAGATATACTCTTGTGAATAACATATTTTTGTAAGTTGTGAATCGGTTCTATAAACTAAACTTCTAGGTGTGAGCAGTGATATGTAGAGCTGGAGGTATGGAAGCTGAGCCTCCAGATGTTCCTGAATGTTCCTGAGCCTCCAGATGTTCCTGAATGTTCCTGAGCCTCCAGATGTTCCTGAGCCTCCAGATGTTCCTGAGCATCCAGATGTTCCTGAATGTTCCTGAGCCTCCAGATGTTCCTGAATGTTCCTGAGCCTCCAGATGTTCCTGAATGTTCCTGAGCATCCAGATGTTCCTGAGCCTCCAGATGTTCCTGAATGTTCCTGAGCATCCAGATGTTCCTGAGCCTCCAGATGTTCCTGAATGTTCCTGAGCCTCCAGATGTTCCTGAATGTTCCTGAGCCTCCAGATGTTCCTGAGCCTCCAGATGTTCCTGAATGTTCCTGAGCCTCCAGATGTTCCTGAATGTTCCTGAGCATCCAGATGTTCCTGAGCCTCCAGATGTTCCTGAATGTTCCTGAGCATCCAGATGTTCCTGAGCCTCCAGATGTTCCTGAATGTTCCTGAGCATCCAGATGTTCCTGAGCATCCAGATGTTCCTGAGCCTCCAGATGTTCCTGAATGTTCCTGAGCCTCCAGATGTTCCTGAGCCTCCAGATGTTCCTGAATGTTCCTGAGCATCCAGATGTTCCTGAGCATCCAGATGTTCCTGAGCCTCCAGATGTTCCTGAATGTTCCTGAGCCTCCAGATGTTCCTGAGCATCCAGATGTTCCTGAATGTTCCTGAGCCTCCAGATGTTCCTGAGCAGAGGTGCGGTGGTTCGGAGCTGATGAGCTCCGTCTTTGTGTTTGGGGTAAACCCCTGCTGCTGCTGAGCTTTTGTCTCCTCCTGATCAGCTCTAATGCTGCAGCACTAATTGTTTAACACAGAAACACGTTTTTTCTCCCTTGAATGTTTTTGTTGTTATTGTCGCCTGTGCATTTATTACAAAACCTTTGTGGATTTCCTCTCCACCCCGCTCTTTTACCCCTTCGCTCTCTTTTGCTCTTTCCAAATCGCCCGCCCTGAAAAAGGGAGGAGAGGGAAAGAAACATGAACATCAGCAAAAAAACCAAAAAAGGATGTCTGGCAAGTTGCATCATTTTCAGAAACAAACAGCGTGAAACCGTGTTAGCCAGCCTATTAGCATATATACATAAAGAGCGTGTGAGCGTGGCCGTCTGCAGAAGAAAGGAGAATCACAAAGAGCCAAACGCTGCTCTCCACTAGCCGTGACGAAGGTTTCTCAAAGAGATGGAGCTGAGGGTAAACATGTGATCAGCTCAGATCCAATCAGCTCAACAAAGGGATCAGTGGCGCCGGGTCCATCTCCTCCTGTTCGGTATGTAGGTGAGCCTTGGATGAGCAGAGGGAGAGGCGGCAGCCAGACGCACCGTTATCATTTGCATCATAATGTGAACTGATATGAATAGTGCTAAGCTCCTAACCTCCATGGAATCGCTTACCTTCATGAAATGTTCTGGTGGTTTCATCATACTTTGGGTCACAGTGAGGTAACGTAGGAGTGATGGAGATACAGGCAGGAACAAATCTGGAGAAAAGCTGCTTCCTTCGGAGGTTTCTCCCAGAACGGTGAAACGTTGCACACGGCCTCAGAAAACATCGTCATTTTACAGGTAAAATGGAAATTATTGCTAAATTTAGCAAGAAATTCTCAAATCTGCAGCAGCACTGCTGGATTCTGGGTTCAACTTTCAGGCCAGATATTCCTCCTTCTTTTTCATTCCATCCAATTTATGCATCGATCCCAGCAGTGAGAATCCCCACAGCATGATGCTGCCACCGCCAAGCCTTTAGACATGCTGTACATATTAATCCAGTTGAATAAACTAATGGATGGTTTAACGAGTTTCCTGGCTGAAAGCAGAGAAAACGTGTTGAAATGGTTTCGTTTCCAGAGTTCATCACATCTACACCGACCCAATCCTCCACACAGTTACTCCTGTAAGTTCGGACCCGGTTCTTCATGGAAAGACAGGAAACAAATCTGACCCTCAGTCTAAAGGTCAAAGGTCAAGTGGGACAAAAGATCTGGGACAGATATGACAAACAGATGAAATTATTTTAAAAGTGAAATCCAATAAATTAAAGATCTGCTGCTGGATCAACCTGCAGACCGCTCAGGTTCTGGTTCTGGTTCTGTTCTGCATCCAGAACCAAACATGGAGAAGCAGCTTTCAGCTTCTATGCACCACAGATCTGGAACAAACTTCCAGAAAAATGAAAAACAAAGGCTGGTCAGTCAACCAAACATGGATCAATACATCTGATGAGTATTTTAGAATTTCACTAAATTTAATGTCAGTTTGTTTCATAATTGGTTACACTGTAAAAAACACAGTAAAATAGTTTCAGGAAAAATCCATAATCTATAAAACAACTTGAACTGATTTGATGTGAAGTTACTGTAAATAATTTAAAACAATAATTTGTACATTTTATATCTGTATTTTTATTTCAGAGGTTGTTTAGGGAAATATGTAGTTTCTAAATTTTAGAAACTAAAATGATGACATCATCGAACCGTGAAGGAAAAACTATTTTCCAGTGTTTGACATTAAAATGACGTAAACACTTTGTTCTGAAATGTTTTTATATATTTGACCAGGTGATCCAAAGTCTTTTCTTTAAAAGTCTTCCTGAAGTTTAGCATCAAACATTATCATTCAAAAGGCGTAAAAACATTAGAGGACACACTCAAAGACACAACGTTCAACAATGGGATCACCACACACACACACACACACACACACACACACACACACACACACCTCCTCTGCCCCCTCCCTCCATCTTCTCCCCAGGAGGCTGCAGAGGCCCTGTACATCCCAGATAAGACTCCTCAGAGGAAGTGGGGCGGTGGGGTGTTGGGGTGGGATGGGTGCTGCTGGTGCAGGACGGGGGGTGGGGAGGCAGCTTCAGGGTCACCACAATGGCACGCTCCTGATAGCGCTATCAGCTTATGCTAATCAGGCGCTAAGAGGCAGCGCCATCCTAAACATGCGCCTCCTCCTTAACCTGCGCCGTATCGCGATGAGCCCGGCTCATTCAGCAGATGAACCGCCTTTATTTAATGACGAGACGCCGCGCGGAGACGCAGCGCCTCCAAATTGATTAATCGTGTCGTAAATTGATGTTAAGCGTTGCTGAAGATACGGGACCTCTCTCTTTTTTTGGGACCAACTTGGCTTTTTGAGGCCATTGTTCTGCCAACAATGGAGGAGGACAGAGAGGTTCTGGAGCTGCTCGCAGAATAAAGCACTGCTGCTGAGCTGCCTGCAAGATAAACTCACCTGAACCGCGATTTCACGATACAACACACAGCAGATCAAAAAGGCCTAATTAAAGTAACGGGAGACTCCAAAGAGGAGCATTTAGCTGCGTTAGCTTCTCTTCAAAATGTCTCCAGGTTCAGTTTAACACAAACTGAAGTTGATATAAAACTAAAGTTTTAAAACCAAAGAGTTGGTTCTGATTTTAACAGGATGACCTTTGACCTGCTCCGCTTTACTGAAATGATTTAAAGTAGACTTTAGTCTTTGACTAGGCCACTCAAAAATGTTTTATTTTATTAAAGAAAATGTGAGACCATATGTGAGAAATAATGATGAAGCTGAAGCTGGAAAACGGGCCGAGACCCAGAACATCCCAGTAAACCCACCAGAACCAGTGGAGAATTCAGAAAGGGAAAGTCCTTGGTCTAGTCAAAGCCCAGACCTTGATCTGACTGAAGTGATGTGGGATAAACATGAAGGAACTTTTATTTGATTTCAGCGTCTTTGTGGTCGTTGGTCTATTTCCTGGCTGTTTCCATGGCGACCAAACAATTTCAGGCAAATTCACTTTAAATCTTTAAATGTTTTCTCTTTGATGCGTTGTGTTGGTTTTATTTTAATTGCTTAATTTAATTGTTTAATTTAAGTGCTTGATAAATAAAATTGTATTTTGAAATTAATGGATTCACCTTCTGATATCTGAGGTTTATTATCGGCTGATGAAGAAAAGCAGCAAAACTGAATCCAAATGTTGGTTTTGTTGAAGCATAAATTTAATAAATTATGAATGTCTTTGCTAACTGTAAACTGAAATACACCAATAACTTCCCTTTAATCTGTTCAGTCAGATTAAAATTAGGATTAAAACAAAAATAAATAATAAAGAAACTGAAGCAGAAAAAATTAAACTGCAGTAAATTAGGAATCCTAAATAAAATGTGAAATAAAAAATAAATCATGAAGAGCGTAGAGTTACACTGAATAGACCAGACACACAGCCACGGATATCTGCTGTAGAACTTTGACAGGACCGATACGGATATCGTATCGGAGCGCCTCTGGCCGTATCGTCTGAACTTTTTCCTCAAATGGAAAACTTGTATCCACATCTGGAGCTTTTAGGTGAAACTAATGTAAAGATTTTCCAGATGTTGATGTTTGAATATGATCTCAAACTGCAGAATATTTTTACTGTTGGCCGGTTCTGGTACTGACCCAGTGGAGCCAGCACCTCCTCCTCCCATGATCCTCTCTGTTTCTCCTCCTCTCCGTTGCTGCACCTGCTCAGGCGGCGCAGCGCCGGGCCCCGGGGCCGAGGTGAGGTCCGCAGATAGGAACCCCATTGTGGTCGGACGGGAGGCGCTTTGTGGCTGGATTTGTCCAGTTTTATGTAAAAGCAAAACTCTTTTCACCTGAACTAATACCAGCTGTGGCGTAAGCCCCTTACTGCCATGTGCTGCGTTTTCCCCTAATCTCTCTGGATTCAGCGGCGGCCCGCGTACCTCAGGGCGGCTGATAAAGCCTTAACTCCATACCACTCGCCTGCTTTTTTCCTCACTTCTAACCAGCCTGCCTTCCCGTCTCTCACCCTTTGGCTTCTCCTCTTCCTCCTTTTCTCTTTCCCAGGACACCGATGAAGCAGCGTAGCAAAAAATTAAAGTGATCAAGAGATTTAGAGGAACGGGGGAGAAAATTCGCTTTGTGAATCCCATCTAAGAGAGGAGATGAAGTGCTGAGAGAAAGCAGGATTTGTGAAGGGAATCAGCTTCTGTATCTTCTGATTGATTCCCAGAAACTTTCCAATCATCTGAGCAGCAGAGAAACATCAGAGCTTCTTAGTTTCACAGTTTAAAACTGGTTGTTTTGGTGACGTTTCATAAAAAAGGTTTCATGACTTTGAAGATATTTTTAGACATGTTTTTATTTTACTCTAGGCTCAAAGTGCTCAGTGGCTGTTTGGCATCATCCTGATTTAATAAACCAGATTCATTTATGAGACTCTGAACAGGTTCACGACCCACAGAACCGGTTCTGTTAGAACCTGAAGGCCTGACGATCACCTGGCTGCAGCTGATATGAGCCCTGATCCAAAACACAGAAAATACATGTAGAAACTCACTTAGTCATGAAATTAACCTGAAATTAAACTATAAATTATTAAAACACAGAGACCTAAAAAACACAAAAAATGATCTGAATGGTTCATCCCAACATAGATTTTATCATCAGACAGCACTTTGTCATCTTTCAGAGCAAAACGAAGTGATTCAGTTTCTGGGTTTCAGCAGGAAGCTGCTTGCTTCACTCAGGTTGAAAAAACAAGACAAACTTCAGTCTGCAAAACGTTTCTGCCCAAAACTTATTTCCTTCACATCCCAGAAATGTGCTGCAAGTTCTGGAAGCAAAGATGGTCCATTCCAAGGAAACCCTGAAGAGGAACCGGCGAAGCCTCAAAGGGCCAAAGAAATTCAAGAAAAAGAACCTGGAAAAGATCAACTTCCAGATGATGAAGACGACAACAGGTTCTAGACTGGATGTTCTATATAATTTCTGTTTTGTAGTTCTGGAAAGTAGTCTGTGCATTAGTTATTAATCTACAGAAAACTTTTTCCATTTTCTCCAAATGTCAAACAAACTATCCTGAAAATGTGTTTCTATTGAATAAGAAATGAAAATCAATAAACCAATAAATCATTAACGATGAACGTAAACATGACACATATTCATATTTCACTGTCTTCTTAAAGCGTTTGGTAAATAACATTTCATTTGAAATGACACCCTGTAAACTGTCAGAAACTGGGAGTTAAACTGAGAAATGTAAATAAAGTAAAATCTGCTTCTCCATTTACTGTAAACATCCAGAAATCCATCTGTAAATCTCAGGAAAGTAAATTCCAGATTTATCATGTAAGTTGCTGCTCCTGAATTGTGTAGATTCCTCAAACTAACCTCCAAGTTCTTCACTACATAAGAACCAGTAAGACCATTAGCGTTCCAGTCAGAGTCCCAGCAGCTTGAGTTTGAACATTTTCCCCGTTGAGCTGCTGAAACATCTGGCGGTTTGTGATCACCTGCTGCTGAGCCTCCTGCAGGCATGTTTACCTCAGCTCAGGTAGGACGCCGCTCTTTTCTCCGCCGCCATGATTTGTCAGAGCGATTTGGATCCGTGCAGAAGCGACTGCAGGTTTTCCGCCTGAGCGACCTGAAGCACGCAGCTCTGACAGAATCTTTTTATAACTAGAGATCCTGTCAAGAGCGATTAGCTGTTGTAGCCCACACAGGGACAGCCATGCCAGGCGGCGCGGCTGCCGCTTCATCCTTAAACATCTTCAGCGTCTCTAATCCACCTCACAGGTCCTGTTTGTTCACATGTTTATTTCAAGGAGATCAATCTGCTGTTCTTCCTCCTCTGTTGGGTCAGAGCTCTAATTAATATTAAAGCCACGTTCCCAATTAACACTAAAATATCATTTTGAAACATTTTTATAGACACATCAGCAGCTTCCTGTCGATCCAGAGCTAAATAACCTGACTGACACATTGAACAATCTTCAGTCTTCAGATTTATTGGAAACTATAAATTATAAACCCGGATTACTCAACTACAGCTGGTGGCATCAAATGAAAACAATAAAGACCATAAAATCGTTACAGTGTATAAATATATATTTAACATGATGCCTGGAACAGCTTTTACATCTTTTTCTATTCTTTGTGCAACCAGAAATATGACCAAACATCGAAACTTGTCTTAGGAGCAGTCTTTCAGCCAGCTGATAGGAAGCGTGCAGCAACAGGTGAGGGAAGGACGGCGCAGTGTTCCAGACAAACTTCAGACAGAGCTGAGTGTCATCACTGCATGAGAAAATATTTAATGTTTGTTTAAAAAGGAAACCTAGAAAAAGAAGACAGATAAACTAAAGAGGAGCAAAGACGGAGCCCTGGGGAACACCACCCAGGACTGTAACCTTAAATGTTTAGCAGCTCAAACTGAATGTGATCTGAGAGGAAAACGTAAAGCAGACATGTGAGCAGGCAGCTGGTACCAGCTGGTACCGGTTCCCCTAGAATCCCCAAATCCAGAGCTACAGTAGAAATATGGCCGACTCAGAGTTTTCCAGAAAATCCAGAGAAAAACACATGGAGGATCCAAACAGATGTTCCTCAGGAACCTGGTAGAGCTAACGGCGCTCTGCTAGCTGCTAAAGATGCTGGTCATGAAGGGGCTGAATTATCCTGCAGCATGAAGAGGTAAACCTGGAGAAACCAGCTGGCAGTTCAGGTTTCTAAGGCTGATTCTCCTCCTGGTGGTCCAGTCGACCCGGTTCCACTGGAACCAGAACTCCATCATCTGCTCCACCTGCAGCTGCTGTGGCTCTGAGTCAAACCAACCTGTTCCCCTCCTGGCCTGTGGGGGCGCTGCACCAAGAACCACTGAAGGAAACGACACAAAAACCTCTGAAGACACTGAGAGCAACTTCCTTCTTCACCAGATGGAAACAAGATGGAGGATTTTAGCGGTTGGAGTATTTCTCTTTAGGCTAAAGACCAGGAGCCATTTCTGCTGCTAGCGCTAGGCTAGCACTTTAGCTTTGGTTGTATTTACCCAGAATGCCCTGCACTGCAGTCCACTTCCTGTTTTTGGAGCGGTCTCCGGTCCACTTGGTGTTCACATTCAAACCGAACCAGACTGAGGTCTGGAGGAGACTAGCGTTAGCGGTTTTGGTTCACTTCTCCCCAAACGAAGCGGACTTTCCAGGCAGACGGACTGGAGCTGCATTAAGCAGCTGGATGGAGGGCTTGGCTGATACAAATATCGTTTACTGTCAGTCGGTCTACATTCGATGCCTGCTAGCTTAATTCTAGTCGCTGTGTGGAAAATGAACGGTGGAGATCGGAGGTGTTAGCTTCTGGTTTCAGCGCCTCAGCCAGGCTGGATGTTTGAAGGAGCCGTTCATGGTGGGTGGGAAGCCTCTCAGGGTGGGCTAGCAACGCGTTGGGGAGGGGGAAGAGGCATCCTCATATCACTGCTCTTCATCAGAAAAATTTCTATCAGCTGATGAAACATGGAGGAACAACAGCTCAACAAGATCCGCCCCCCTTATCAGCGCGGCTAACATCTCCTCCAGTGCTCCCAGTGCTCCCAGTGTTCCCAGCGCTCTGCCTCCATTGTGACGCTGAGAGGCTCATAAAGGCGCGGCGGTCCGGCGGTGTCCCTTCGTCTCCGCGCCGCGCTGCACCTTCACACGCACAGCGGTGACACGCACTATTATAAATAGTCTAATCTATATGGTAATAGTGTTGTATTCTACAAGCACAGAATGGGGATAAGATAACATTGTGACTCCGGTTTGTTCTGCCTGCTATGGTAATTGTTATCAAAGGTTATTTGGGATGACATCGGCGGCTCGCTGTGATTGGCTGGGACCTGTTATTTACGATATGAATTATGATAACCGTGATGTCTCTGTGCAGCCGAGGCCTCG
Source organism: Poecilia mexicana (assembly GCF_051168715.1). Classification (NCBI taxonomy): domain Eukaryota; kingdom Metazoa; phylum Chordata; class Actinopteri; order Cyprinodontiformes; family Poeciliidae; genus Poecilia; species Poecilia mexicana. Next base: position 17,710,997 of record NW_028263392.1, read on the forward strand.
CCGGCCGCCAGATACAATAAATTGCTATCGTTAATCACGGCGCTTTGTTCTGCCATGATTACCCTCCGCTGCAATAAGAGCTTTATTTAAAGGAGAATATGGATTTGTCATCCTTCTGGCGGCAAAATGAAACTGACAAATTTTTATGTCTTGACATTTAATTTGTAAAAACGGACGCGGCGCCGCATTTGCATTTTATGACGCGCTCTTCCTCCTCCTCTTCCTCCTGCTGCACCTGGAGTGGAGGTGACACCTGAGCCGCAGGCCGAGACGGAGCTTTACTGGTCTTAAGAACATCATATATCAATATTTAAATCATGTAAATTCACCTGAAATCACAGGACTGAATGTTTCAGAAAAGTATTCACACCTCTGTTACCATCAGGGTGCACAAACTTTATGCAACAGCCGAAAGCATCAGTCTCACAGGAATCTGGAGAAATTCAGTTTTTGCTTCTAATTAAATTAATTAAAAACTAATTTCACAGCAGGACAGTTTAACAGCCAGAAGTCAGAAATAAATCAGGAGCAGAATCTCGTTAAATGAAATCAAAACCCATCAGGTTAAAAAAGTCCTAAAATGTATCAATTCATATCCGACTAAAAACTAAATATCTTTTGTGTCTGAAATGATAAAAGTCGCAGCAGAAAACAGCAACACCTCTGGATTTACAGGAAACGGGGAGAGAAGGAGCGAGCGACGCCGTGATGTCAGGAGCAAATGTTCATCTCAACCAAATATGAGATATTAAATTAATGACTTCATAGAATATTAACTCAGTTTTTCATAACCAGCTTTGTGTCTCATTATAATGAGAAAGTTTCATTGTTTTGATGAGAAACTGTCATTATAATAAGAAATCATGCCATAATTTGTTTCTCAGTTCTGGCAGTTAAAGTCTTCCGTAGGTCCAGACCAAAAGCAGATTTTACTTTGTCGTTTGTTGCAGTTTGCTTTCATATTTATCATTTATAATTGTAAACAGTCGTGGATGATGAAGTCCAAGTAGTCGTTTATTTCCTGCAGCTGGTTCTGGTCGAGGCTCTGGATCCAAACCGGTGGGACATTTTAACATCTTTAATAACCATAAATATTTTAATAAAATGAACAAATCAGTCTGATGTTTGGAGGAAAGTTATTTTGAATCAACGCAGCCAGGAATCATTAAAAACCTTTACTTTCCTTTAACCTTGGATGAGACAGAAGTCACTTCCTAACTGACTCCATCTAGGAGTTAATAAGTTTTTACTTCTTCCTACCCATTTTGAGCATGATATGTTAACTGAAACAGATATCTGTATTTTTTTTTCTTTCTTTTCTTCTTTTCTATTCACTTTTCTTATTGTGTACTATATTACTTTTTATATTTGTATCATGTTCGAAATAAATAAATTATAAATTATAAATTATAAATAAAGGTTTTGATTTGGTAAAATGAAAGCAAATAAAAGATAAATGCATTCTTTAAAAAAACATGCAGCTCCATAAATTAGTGCAGATAAATTTGATCTGTTGAAGTGAAGTTTGGAGAAAGAGCAGCAAACGGCCCCCGCGCCGCATGTTGAACACCCTGAGTATCGACCTCCACTGGATCTTAACTGAGCAAACTGTGATGTGATAAACGAGTTTTTAACATATTTTTACAAAATAAAGCCTCAATGCAAAAGCATAAAATCTATTTGAAGTTATCTTAATGCAAATTAACCCAGGAGGAACTTTTCAGGTTGTTTCAAGTCAATAATTCATCAGAAATTAACAGATTATTTCACTGGAAACAATCTGCTAGTGGAACTAGAACTTTTTACAATTAATATTAAGGCATTAAACTGAGAAGTTAATTGTTAGTTAGTTTACTCTCATTTCAGATATTTTCCCCAGGAACTATAAAAAATACTTGGTAGGATTTAGTATTTTTGCAGTGGGAATCCAGCAGCCTTCAGTAAAATAAAAGATTTATAACAGAAGCAGTTTGTCTCATATGCTGCTAAATAAAAATGCAGAGAAACCAAGTGCAGCTTTTATTCCAGCTATGATTTGTTGGTTTGTCACATAAAATCCTAATAAAATCACTGGAGGTCGAAAGGAGACCAAATGCTGAAAGTTTTTAAGGTGAACAGAGAACAAAGCCGAGGTCAGCCGGGTCCAGAAGCCGAACATGAAGCACCGTCAGCGTCCATGTGAACAAAAACATTCAGATTTTACTGGAAATTCATCTGAACAAACTCTAATATCAGGCTCAAAACCACCAATCAACATTTTCTGAGGTATATTTGGTATATTTTAGATATTCGTTTTTCCCTGACCTGAACGCCGGCAGAGGTCGGCTGCAGTACCAGTTTGCCCCACCAGGGGGGCTGTCGAGGCAGAAAGACATTTAAATCTCAGGTTTTCATTGGCAAATTACAATTTTCAAAATGTTTGGTGTAACAGGAAGTATTTGTCTCATTTACTGCATTTCATTTAAATTAATGTCTTCATAAGTGGAACATCCAAAGTCCGGTGACTTAAAGCGTCAATTTACGTGATTTCAGCACAACGCCTCTTTCTGCGCAACGCGCCTCTGACAAGGTTGACCTGAAGCAACCAAAGAGATTTTTATTTTTATTACACGTTGCTAAACACGGAAAAGGTAACGACCTTCTGAACTACAGGAGGTGGAGAAGGTGAGTGGAAGGAAAAACTGAAGAGCTGAAATGCCAGCAGTAGCTGCAGCTTGAGAAGGTTGTGAACCAAACCAGGTTCATTGATGCAGCAATCGCTGTGAGAGAAGCTTCAGCCCGACGCCGAAAACCGACGTGAGAAATCATTTCTCAATCGCAGCTTCTGAGAAACAACGAGGCGTTTTCAGCACCAGAACCACAAGTAAAAGAATTTCTGTCATAATCTACATGAAATACACGTCTGACTTGCTAAAAGAAATAACATTTTGTGATTTATTGTGATTTATTCATTGATTCACTTATAATGGAAACCAAAATCACCAAAACACCAGAAACTCTCACAGACGGGATTACGCAATTTGGAGAAAACACTAAAAAAACAAGAAAAGTCCAAATATTGGAGAAGACTCTTAACAAATAGATGTGCTGCTGTTTGGCATCACACACACACACACACACACACACACACACACACACACGCACTGGGAGATAACCGCGCTGAAGTCAAACTATTTCCTGTTCCTGTTTGTTTGGTGCCAGCCGAGCCACCCTGCTGCCACCGAGGAATGTCGTTAACGTGGCTCTGAGCGCTGACACACACACACACACACACACACACAGCCAGGCGGCCATTTTGTTCCGCCAGCAGTAAACACAACAGAGAAAAGAGACTTTGAGTGACTTTGACTCTGCTTTGCTTCACGTGTTTCTGTCTCAGCTCCACCTTCCTCTCACTTTCCTGACCTTCCAGTCCAGGAGGGAGGGGGGTGATGATGATGATGATGAGGAGGAGGAGGAGGAGGGGAGACAGCGAGCCCACTGGAACCTTGGGCTGAGCTATGCAGGAGTGAGCTTTGAATAATTGTCCCGCAATATGAGTGTCTCTGATTAATTGCCTGAGATAAGGTCTGCCCCCCCCCCCCCCCCCGCCTGCGCTCCATAATCAGCACCGACTACTGAGAGAGAAACTATTTAACTGACCCTGTCATCTCAGAGCACCATGATGGCTGTCCTAATTACTCAACAATAACAAAGGGCTCATTTGGCTCCGCCGCCGCCTGCAATCAGCTCTTCTATGAATAACTTAACAAATAGGAACCAGGCAGAAACGTATTTACAGGCACAGTAATTCAAGGCCAGAAGACAAAGCATGTCACCTCCAGCTGAGCGGCTGCAGGTGACAGTCGGCCTGAAGGTCCGTGGAGAACCACTGGGAATGTTTACTGGTTTATGCTGATCAGCTGATAATCACATTTTATTTCAATCAAATCTGTTTTTGTTTTGCAAAACTTTGACTGTTTCCTCCATCAGGGCGGCGGCTTTCACAGCTGACGGCATGTTGGAAGAAAAAAATCTCTTTTTTAAGGGAATGCCATTAAAATATCACACATACAAACTTTTTTTTTTTACAAATATTTAAGAGTAAACAAAATTTAAATGGTTAGAAATCTGTTTTAAAAATCAAAATCTCTCTTTCATTATGATCGTTGCATTGATCAGCTGATTTTTATCTTTTCTATCAACATGAAATGTTTGAGATTTCAACACCATCAGATAGAAAATGAACTTAGATGTTGATATTGTTCTAAACTGTTTTAAAGGCAAATAAACTTCTCAAATTACATCCATTCATTTTGCTAGTAAACAGGGAAAAATGTTTAAAATGTATATTTTAGAAATAAACATATTTTATTAGAAATATTTCTTTTACTAAACATTTATTTAAGAAACCCACATTTTGTTCACATGGTGAGAAAAAGTTGCCAGACTTCCTTTCAAACTCTTGATAACTCTGTTATCCTTCAGTCTACGATTAAAACTCGATTCAGGCTCACATGGAGAGAAAAACAGTTAAATACATAAAATGAGTTTTGGTTCTGGACCGGCTCCACTCGGTTCTGCTTCAGATCATCTGATCATTTAAAACATTTCAGTTCTGCTGATTTTTGTGAGGCAGAAAAAGAGAATCAAAAAGTTTTAAACAAACTTCCAGCGTTGGAGATGCTGCAGGAAATAAAACTTATTCTGCATGTTAAAAGGTTTTAATAACCGCCGCTGTCATGTTTCTAAGCACAGAGATAACCTGGTGGAGAAACCCAGCAAAGACAACATCTGACAGCGTTTCAGGCTCGCTGTGTGGCTCTGGTGGAGTATCAGCCTGTGTCTCCGCTGATTGCACCTGGCCTGAAAACACTATTTACACATGAAACACCTCCTGGCTGTTGTTGCTCCCTGCAAAGACGCTTCGCTTTTCAGAAACACAGAAACTCAACACACCAGTCCAAAGAGTTATAATGGAGGCAGGCGAACTGAGCAGAACCAGTTTACTGATAAACACACCGGGCCTTTCTAGTGTAACAATAAAATGACAGACACACACACACACACACACACACACACACACACACCCACCCCTAACCGCCTCTATCTTTCCTCCCCAAACCGCTAAAATCCCAGTCAAAGTTTCACACCGCTGTGTGTGTGTGTGTGTGTGTCTCCTCAGCTTTATGCTGTAATTTACTGCAGAGCCTGGAGGCCAAGCCGCCTTTGAAGTGCTGCAAAATGTCAAATCAGTTATTACTAAAAAGAAAGAATTCAATTTGGATGTTTTATGATAATGGCTACGTTTTACCAGCCCTGCCTTCATTCCTCTTTCTTCCTGCTCAGATGTGCTGATCACAGAAGAAAGTTGTTGATGATTACGTCTCATTCTCCGTCTTCTCCTTTCTGGTGTCACGACGATCGCAGAGACGGGGAAAATCAATTTGGCGGCATAATGCTCTCCATCAATCGGACCGGAGCGATAATGATGTTCTACACCTGAGAGACGGAGCGCGCGCTAAGTGAGCTGCAGCAGGAACAATACGGCTGCTTCATGATTCATTACGCCCTAATGTGGCCCCGAGAATAGAGACGGAGCAGGCCCCGTGAATTACACACACACACGCACACACACACACACACACGCACACACACGCACACACGCACACACACACATACACCCGTCAGAGCTGCATGGAGTCCAGCTTCACCAAACCACACTTCCTGTGTCCTGTTGGATCGACGTCGGACTGATCCAGAACTTTATTCTTTGTTGAAACTCTGAACGCTCAAACTGATCAAAGATTTTTTATAAATCATAATGTTCATATTATGGTTGTTCCGTTAGCTAAGGAACATTATTTAAAATCACACGAATAAGTTTCATCACCTGATAAATCATTAAAAATCACATGATTCCCCTCCACTTCCTGTCTTCTTCTTCATGGTTTCTACCAGTAGCAACATCCAGCTGTTGGTCATGTGACTCGTTTGATGTGTGATAATTGTTTCCATTGCAGGTTTGTGAAATAAACTAATCAAAATATGGCTGGAAAAAAACTCATCATAAAAACTTTTCACCAAAAATTAGTTTCTTTCAAAATTGTTTTAATTGAGCAAATTTATTTCGTAATTCTAATTTGCATAGTTTTACAGTGAATGGAAACTCAGCTTGTGATGGAATAGTTACTTTGAAAAAGTAACTTAGTTACTTTTCTGATTACTTGATTTTAAAAGTACCTGAGTTAGATTTCAAGTTACTTTATTGGCTACATTTGGCATCAGCAAGCCGACCGGAGCGCGTCAGCAGCATTTCATTTCCTAAACTACTTCCTGTCTTCTTCTTCTTCTCTGTCTGGGCGGTGGAGGACTTCCTGTGTTTCACTGGCAGCTTCTAATTTCATGTTTTATTTTTGAAACAACATATTTTTATTGGTTAGAAGACTATCATTACAGAACTGAGAGATTCTTTAAATTCATTATAAAATGATTTCATTTTACACCAGCTGACAGTAAAAAAACGTTACCATGAATATGAATTAATGTTAGTTGACACATAACCCTAAAAACTATGATGATACGGTAAGAAAATAGTTTAAAAGTTATTTTTCATGTTGTATATGTTTGTCTTTTATTTTAGAGAACTTGTGGTCATCGTCAGTCAGCTGGTCATCCTGTTCTGGGATCGACTGGTAGTGCCTCCAGCTCCCACTAGGCGGCTTTCGTCAATGGAGATGAACAGAAACGTAACAATAAATGAGAAAAATTACACAAATCGTAACACGTTGAATAAGTAACTGTAATCTGATTACTGTAACTAGTAACGTGTTAGATTACCTGTTACACAACAAAGGGGGTCGATTAGAGTAACTTTATAACTTTTAGTTACTAAGGCGTTACTGACTCCCTGCCTCTGATCACTGATAAACAGGTCCAACACCCCATGATACCTCCTCCACCGTGCCCCAGAGAGAACCGTGATGGGAATCTCACTCCGTTTCTGTCGCTCAGTTTTTGTTTTTCTGAACCTCGTTGGACGTCGTGGAAACGTCTCAGTGATATTTTATAAAGGTAGGTTTCCATCTTTAAGCATCCAGGGATTCAGACCCAGGCAACAGCGTTACCAGCTGCTCCAGCCCAGTTTACCCAGAATGCTCTGCTCTCCGCCCGCCAAACTCACCACCTCGTCACAATCAGAGATGATTAAATGATTCATGACTTCACTAAATGTTTTCTTCATGTCACACAAGAGCAACATTTATCTGCTGTTTACATCGAAACTGTAATTCAGTTTATTTATCCAACAACCGTCACCTGAACGCATCACAGCGGAACCTGAACGCATCACAGCGGAACCCGAACGCCTCACAGCGGAACCCGAACGCATCACAGCGGAACCTGAACGCATCACAGCAGAACCTGAACGCATCACAGCTGAACCTGAATGCATCACAGCGGAACCTGAACGCAGCAGAACCTGAACGCCTCACAGCAGAACCCGAACGCCTCACAGCGGAACCTGAACGCATCACAGCGGAACCTGAACGCATCACAGCTGAACCTGAACGCATCACAGCGGAACCTGAACGCAGCAGAACCTGAACGCATCACAGCAGAACCTGAACGCATCACAGCGGAACCTCAACGCATCACAGCGGAACCTGAACGCATCACAGCGGAACCTGAACGCATCACAGCGGAACCTCAACGCATCACAGCGGAACCTCAACGCATCACAGCGGAACCTGAACGCATCACAGCGGAACCTGAACGCATCACAGCGGAAACTGAGCGCATCACAGCTGAACCTGAACGCATCACAGCTGAACCTGAACCCATCACAGCGGAACCTGAACGCAGCAGAACCTGAACGCATCACAGCGGAACATGAACGCATCACAGCGGAACCTGAACGCATCACAGCGGAAACTGAGCGCATCACAGCGGAACCTGAACGCATCACAGCGGAACCTGAACGCATCACAGCAGAAACTGAGCGCATCACAGCGGATCCTGAACGCATCACAGCGGAACCTCAACGCATCACAGCGGAACCTCAACGCATCACAGCGGAACCTGAACGCATCACAGCGGAACCTGAACGCATCACAGCGGAACCCGAACGCCTCACAGCGGAACCCGAACGCATCACAGCGGAACCCGAACGCATCACAGCGGAACCCGAACGCATCACAGCGGAACCCGAACGCATCACAGCGGAACCTGAACACATCACAGCGGAACCTGAACGCATCACAGCGGAACCTCAACGCATCACAGCTGAACCTGAACGCATCACAGCGGAACCTGAACGCAGAATAGCAGAACCTGAACGCATCACAGCAGTACCTGAACGCATCACAGCAGAACCTGAACGCATCACCGTAGAACCTGAACCCATCACCATAGAACCTGAACGCATCACAGCGGAACCTGAACGCATCACAGCGGAACCTGAACGCATCACAGCGGAAACTGAGCGCATCACAGCTGAACCTGAACGCATCACAGCTGAACCTGAACCCATCACAGCGGAACCTGAACGCAGCAGAACCTGAACGCATCACAGCGGAACCTGAACGCATCACAGCGGAACCTGAACGCATCACAGCAGAAACTGAGCGCATCACAGCGGAACCTGAACGCATCACAGCGGAACCTGAACGCATCACAGCAGAAACTGAGCGCATCACAGCGGAACCTGAACGCATCACAGCAGAACCTGAACGCATCACAGCAGAAACTGAGCGCATCACAGCGGAACCTGAACGCATCACAGCAGAAACTGAGCGCATCACAGCGGAACCTGAACGCATCACAGCAGAAACTGAGCGCATCACAGCGGAACCTGAACGCATCACAGCAGAAACTGAGCGCATCACAGCGGAACCTGAACGCATCACAGCAGAACCTGAACGCATCACAGCAGAAACTGAGCGCATCACAGCGGAACCTGAACGCATCACAGCGGAACCTGAACGAATCACCGTAGAACCTGAATGCATCACAGCAGAACCTGAACCCATCACCATAGAACCTGAACGCATCACAGCGGAACCTGAACGCATCACAGCAGAACCTGAACGCATCACAGAGAGACAAAAGATCTGCCAAAATCTCAGAAATGATGAGACTTAAATCTGAAATTTTCAAGAAAATTATTGACTTTTCAGCTGAATTACAATGACTGATTTTGCAGCAACGTTTTGGAAAAGTTGTGGATTTTTTCAGCTTTTCTTTTGCCATAATGTGGGAAATGTTGCCTTTTAGCATCACATCATTTCACCGTTCAGCTGTCAGGAGACACCAAGTAACAGGAAGTTACATCAGAAGGAGGGTCAGGGGGTTGGTCAAAATTCAGCTGGGTTTCAGTGATTAGTCAGAAAAGAAGGAAACAGAAAACTTTGAGCTGATTGGTCAGATTTGTGGAAGAGTGAATATTTGTGAATGAGTGAATTTACATCAGCAGTTGTGATTAAAACTTTGTAAAATAAAAGTCATCAAGTTTGTTTTGTTCTGATTTTGTCTCCATGATGTTCAGATATTTAACCCTTGATGTTTCCAGTCTGGGATCAGGAGCTAATGCTAACGTCTCTGACGCTAACAGATCAACATCCAGGCAGTAAAATGCTTTACTCCTTTCCCCTCCTCTGGGAGCTGGGGTCAAAGTTCAAGCAGTATTTGAGTTTTGAACAGAGTGTCGCTGCCTCCAGCTGTGAAGGCAACAGCTTGTTGCCACGGTTACGCATCATAACAACTGCCCTCAGTATAAAAGAGAGAGCAACAATCAGAGGCTGGAAACAGAAAGTTTGACATCATACAGGAGCAAAATGGCCGCCCCTCATCGGAAACCGGTGGAATCAAATCAAACTGCTGTTATTTATGTTACCATTAATGAAGTCATCAAATATTACTGCATTATGGGAAATTGATTTAGGAAGAAGTTTAACATGTTTACATGATGCTTTCTGTGTAGAAAACAGAAAGAATATTATTTATTGGATGATTCTACAGAAATAAATATATTTCACTACTGTTATCATTTTGTTTTACATTTAATTTCTTTGTATATAACTTTGTTTCCTATTTTATTACATCCATCCATTTTCTTTACACCCTGGTCCCTTAATGGGTGAGAGGCGGGGTCACCTGGACAGGTCACCAGTCTGTCGCAGGGCAACACAGAGACACGCACACACACACACACACACACACATCTAGGGACAATTTGGAGAGACCAGTTAACCTGACAGTCGTGTTTTTGGACATTGGGAGGAAACCGGAGAAACCCATCATGCACAGGGCGAACATGCAAACCGGGAATCGAACCCAGAACCTTCTTCCTGCAAGGCAACAGCTCTACCAGCTGTGCCACTGTGCAAAATATTAAACCCACTTTTCATATTTTTACAGAGGTGATTATTTACAGAACTAGTTCAGTTCCAGTTCAAACAGAACAAACTGGTTTTATAAGAAATAAACAAAAAAGAAAAACAAGGAGTTAGAAACTAAACTCATATTTGAACCACTGACTTCTGGCTGGATTTGACCCCTAAACTGACCCCTAAGCTGACCCCTACACTGACCCCTCAGGTAGTGTTCAGCTGTGAACTGGATGCTGAAGACCAAATGAAAGAAGAAGTTGGTGGGAATGGAAGAAAGGAGGGAAAAGGGCAGACAGACACGCTGCCAAGTACCCACATCTCTATTCCACGGCTTTGTGTACCGTGTGGAATAACATACCTCCCCCCTACACACACACACACACACACACACACACTCCCTCCCCGGCTCTTTGTAAAGCGATCAGGCCTCTGATAGTGATGGTGATTACAGAACCACAGGAGCAGCTCCCCACCAAAACAAAGTGTTTTTCAGCTGCTGTTTTTTCAGGGCCTGGCGCCACCCGGAGCTCCGTAAACAATAAACAGAGGCCAGGGCCCGGCTACACACACGTACACACACCTGACTCACGCCACTCATCGCGGCAGGTACAGCGCGTCATTGTGAGCAGCAGATGGACCATGCAGGACGAACGGCGGGCCGCGCACTTCCCGTGAACTCCAGCAGAACTCACACGTCCCGCGTCTCGCTTTGCTGCAGCTCGTCTAGTTCAACCTGCTCCGCTCTGCAGGGCTTCTGCAGCACATAAACACTCTGCAAATATATATTTTCTCTAGTTTTTCACCGAGTCTGCTGCCTTAAATGGTGCCGTCCTATCTGAACATCTACTGTGGCCGGCTCGCAGCCCCGGCTTGCGTCGCAGCGGTTCTGTTAAACGGTGGACTCGCAGCAAATTGACTATTACTTCAAAGTGGGCTGTGATTATGTCCCTGAGTGATTAGGGGGGCTGTTAAGAGGGAGCCACTTGAGCATTGCCAGTGAACCCATGAAGGAATGCCGGCTCGGTGCCGATGGACGAGGGAAAGCGCCGCCAGAGACACAGAGCGCCGAGGGCCGAAGTCAGGGAGGAGAGGCAGGAAGGAGGAGCGGAGGAAAACTGGAGAAGTTAGAAACTGGAGAGGTTAGACAGGGCCGAGAAAAAACCTGCAGAGGTCAGAAAGAACTGAGAAAAAACCTGCAGAGGTTAAAAACTGGACAGTTTAGATACAACAGAAAACTGGAGCAAAAAACCTGCAGACGTCAGAGAAACACTTCACTAGTTCTCATACTTATCACTTTTCAGTCTGAACTTTGATCCCATTTCTGAAAACTTCAGGGACAAACCAACAGAAACTAGTGCACTGCTTTTAATGCAAAAATAATCTGAAAAGTGTGGCAGGCATTTGTATTCAGCTTGTAGATGTAAGAGAAACTCAGAAATGTTCAAATTCTCAGAAATCTGCAGAACACAAAAACATTTCTGAGCTTAAAAATTCAAAAACATCAGAATTTTCAGGTTAGTTGCAGAAATTTTCTACAAACAACTTTTTTTCTGTTTCAACAGTCAAATTTTTTGACATTTGCTTTTTTCTAGAAAGTTTTTGAGATCAATCTAAAATTTTCTGTTTTTTTCTTGCAAACTTTCAACTCTTGGAGCTCAGAAATGTTCTTGTTTTTCTAGAAAACATCTGAAATTAATTTCCACAATTTATGATCTTTTTTCTGACAAATTTCTTACTTTTGGAGCCAAGAAATAAAAAAATTCCAGATCATTTAAGAGATTATTCTAAAATTTACTCTCTTCTTTTCTGTCTATAACTTTCCCGACGCGCCGCGGTCGTATTCAACCCCCGGAGTCACAACTGAGAACTGGAGATAAGAAAGAAAAGGAAGAAGCTGAACATAAACCAGCAGCTCTGCTAACATCAGGAGTTTTTATCCCCATCAACTTGAAAACAGCTGAAGAAGTGGGAGGAAATATTTCAGCAACAAGAGTTTTTGCTGAAATGCAGAAATGCAAATTAAAAGGAGAAAATAATTCCTGCAGGAAAGAAGAAACACAGATAGAAAGAATGTAAAACATAAAACCTGTAAAGAAGGAAAGATTTCAGAGAATGAGTGAAATTAGCAGAAAGTTTTTACCGTAAATCTGATGTTCAGTAACTTGAACGTCTCTGAAGTGACGGAAACAGAAAAAATACCAAAATATCCACACATTTTATCACCTTTCAGACTCAACTTTTATATATGCATTTTATTGAGCCTGTCACCTCTGGCTGCAGGTTTTACTGAGTTAGACGGACGGAGAACATTTTCAAGTCCAACCACAGGTTCACAGTTGGTCTGGACTTTGACTAGACCCTTTTTACTTAAGAATGTGTTTGAACCTAAGCCGCTCATGGTAATCTGGCTGTTAAGAACAGAAACAGAATAAAGGGTGTGAAAACTTTGCCTGGCCTGCAGGTGAAATGTTCAGCTGGATGCTGAGTGACTTCAGGATCGTCCAGACTTTAAAATTACGTTTCAATTGTTACCAGATTCTCTAGCTTTAACACCAAACTGATCCAGAACCCTCCACCCTTCATCTTCACTTCAAACAGACCAACAAGCAGCAGGAGGAGGAGGAAGGTGGGATGAAAGCAGCGGAGACCCTGGCAGTGCGCAGACCCCGGGAGCGAGGCCTGGACGCCGTTTTAATGGGAATAATGAGCTTCTATCTGAGGCCATTAGGGCTGCGTTGGATGGTTATCTCCCAGCAGAGCCGCACTGTGCCATCTAAAGAAAATGTTTGCGTTTGAAAAACTCCGTCACGTAAACAAGATAAGCAGGGAACACGTATCGCATCCAACCTTCGCTTTGTTTTCTGAGGGAGAAGGTTTCCTGGAGCGCCACCGACTCCGATCCCTCTGCGACGGATCTGCAGCCGGAAACGGAAAACTGCAGCATCCCAGCAGCAGAGAAACCTGGTCTGCTTACAAACTGAAACAAAACTTTTCTTTGATTTTTAAGATAATGTAAATGTTGGTTTATTAAGATTAAAACTTGATGGCCTAAAAAAATAATAAATGTAAAATCAAGCTGTTCTGTTCAGGCTAATGTTCCCCATTATTTAATCTGTATTTTCTTTTATATTTCTTCAGAATGCTCCTGAACTTTAACACACTTATGAACTTATTTTCTGTAGAAAAGTGTTAACCCTGTTTTCACCTGCGGTGAGTCATCGCTGCTTTTTAATCCCATCATTAGCTCAGATGAGTAACAACGTTTCTACAACAGAGCAAAACGGATTTGACTGACTCCAGTTTGTGAATGAGTAAATTTTGGTTCGTAATTCCTGACATGTTGAAAGATGAAACTGGTGTTATCTTTGCAGACAGCAAGGCGAGAAGACGCTCATATTTTCACCGCTGCTGCTCCTTTATGCCGCTTATCGGCGAGTCAGATCGAGTTCTTCAGGTCTCCGTCCAGGTCACGAACTTTACCTGCCGAGTCCTAATCCTGAAATACTGCATTGCAGACATGCATGCCTGCTGCATCCAGGATGGTATGTGAAGAAGCTAAAAGTCCCGCATGCGTCACAGAAGTTATTTTAGATTTATCTTCCCTGTAATCAAAACTTTCATTTAAACTCAATAACTAACAATTTTTTTCATTCAGAGACGGTTGTTTCTTAGTTTGAGATCTTAAAAAACTGATTCATTTGGAGATAAATTGTGACAATCATACTGAAAACAAAGCATAATTTATTTTAAAACATTACCTTTTATTATTGTATTTTTTCTAAGGATACATTTATATTTTCAGTTATTTTTGCATCTTTTTGCAGTTGCTGAATTTATAAAAGTGATAATGACAAATAAGAAAATTAAAATTGGATTTCAGTTTTGATGTTCAGGTTGAAAAACTTTCTCTTCCAAAACAAACTAACATTTCAAATAATGAACCTCCTTGAAATGAAACAGAAACTTAAAGGTAGCTAAAAATATAAATGTGTTATTTTCTCTCAGCAGATATTTATTTATGGAAGAATAAAACTGATGTGGGTTGTGACTGAAGTTATTCCCATTCTGCTGGTCATGTCCCGGACGAGCCCCCAAAAAGAGAGGAAACTTTTAAATTTGACAGGAAACGTTATGGTGACGTGTTTTTTTAAGAAAGACTGAGCTGTTGAGCTGCAAGGCAAATGAATTATTTTCAATCAAATATTTTTTATCATGGAAACTATAAAAGTTTTGTTACATGATGCATAAAACTTTGGGACACATAAAAGCAAATTATGTTATTTTTCTCAACTAGTTTTGTATTTTTGATAATTATTATTTTGCTGTTGCTTTATGTCAAAAGTGATATTTTTTAAATTAATGTTTTGAAGGATTGTACATTCACTGCCTGACATTCAATTGCAACATTTTGAACAAAACATTTGGCTCAGATTTTCCTGGATGAGACCCAAATACGCCGGAAAACTTATGAAACTTTGATCAAAACAAACTGAGGGTTTGAGTTCTGGTGAGGAGGGAATATATTTGACAAATTAGTTGATAAAATCAAATTTAGTAGCTGAATAAATATTTCATTAAAATAAAAGTTATAATCTGTTTTCTGCTGCAGAAATGCAAAGTAATTCTCACAAGGGAACAAGAGCCAAAGACTGAGATTGATTATGAAATATAAAAAACTCTAAAGGAGGAATCATTTCAGAGCCTGAAGTGATGAGAAAAGAGTTTAATGTAAATTTCTCAGGAACACAAAGTGGAATGAGGTGAACTTTACTTCATCGCATGTTTTCCTGCAGGTCACGACTCGCAGACCCAGCCGGCACGCCGAGGCCCCTGTGACTCAGGGCTAGGGCCACCGCGGGGTCACGACCCCAGCCACAGTGTCTCCCGGGTCACGGGGTCGGGTCAATCAGAAGGGAATGTTATCCGAGGCATCAGAGTTTATTTGTTTAATTTTCCGTGTCTGCCTCTGATCAAGATGGCCGCCGATTATTGGAGGGAAAATGGAGGAGCAGAGAGCCTACTGCTTCAAATTAGGCTGGAAAAATAATCCTCACCTCGACTAAACATCGTCGTTTAAACTTATTGTCCGAAGTCAAATAAGCTGCACAAACCCAGCAGACGCGGCCGGCCGGCTGCGACTCGCTGCCGGGTCACATCCAGAACCTCGAATGTTTTCCTGCTGCGCTCAGAGTAAATGTTCAGATCTCCTGCAGCTTTTCTCAGGAGAAAGTTAAATAATTTACATTAAAAAGAAACATAAAGAAGTTTCAATCAGCAGCAAAAGAAAAGCATTAATAGTTTCAAAAGCTGAAAAAGTCCAACTTTTAATGCATTTTATAAAAAAATAATTTTAACAATGTAAATAATCTCAGCCAGTTTTAGTTTAATCATCATGTTTAATGTTTTTGCTTTTTTAGGACTAGTTCTGATAAAAATCTACTTTATTTTATGCAAATGTGTAAAAAGAAAGAAGGAAACTGTGTGAAACTGAATGGAAACAGGATTTATAAAAGATATTTTAACTCCAGTCAGTCCGAACAGTGAATATTTTCACTTCTGCTCCAGTTCATTTTTTCTTCTCTGGTTTTATTTTTATTAATATAATAAAGTTCCTTGGTGAAAGAGCTGCATAAATGCAACAAACACTAAAAAACTAAAACTCTCCGTGTTTGATTGTTGGAATCCAACAAGAAGAGAAGAAATTAGGACATTTTTCTGATTCCTGCATCCTGGCTGACGGTCGCTTACATTTGGGTTGATTATTTAAATTCCCTTTGGAGTCAATAATAAAGTAGTTTTTGAATTTCAGGGTCCATAATTAATCACATTTTAATCAAAAACTACACGTTTAAAAATACGTAATATTTTCAAATCAAAACCTTTTTGCTGCTGAATATGAGGTAAAATACAAAATGTTTGTTTTTAATCTGATTGGAGCAAAATGTTCTTCTGTTCTATTGATCATTTTAAAGATGAGATCAATTAATCTATAAGAAATTAGTTTTTTATTGTAGTTGAAAAAGAAAAGAAATGAGCAAACAGAGGAGGAGGAAGTTCAACCATCTCTTCCACATCCTCTCCTCCAGCGTCTTTCAGAGTAAAAGTGGAGTAGCAAAAGCAAAGGAGGAGGATTAGCAGAACAGCTAACAGTCATCCAGGAATATCGTTTCTACTGTCTGGATGCTAAGCTGTTAGCATGTCAGGACTGAAGACAGCAACAGTCTTCAGTCAGAGGCCTCTGTAGATCAGCTGCAGAACTGACTGCTACTGGAGATTAGAGGCACATCGTTTATGGTGAAAGTTTTCTGCCCATAAGAATTTGATTTGTTGTCATGGTAAATTTAAATAAACTGACAGTCTGACCATGAATGAGAGAATCAATAAATATCAGTAAATTCAAAAATGTGATTAAATGCTGAAACTGATCAGTTTGTTGATATAAATCATGTTTTAAGTGTCGTCCTGAAGAGCCTGCTGCTGAAGATGGGAATCATTTTTCATTTTATTTGTGTTTGTGACATTGTGAACGTTGTACCGTAGTTACCTGAAAAAGTATTTTTGTCATAATCACAATAACACCACAACATTGTGAGTCCATTTCCAGCCACAGCATCACCGTCTGAAGAGTCGCTGTGGAGCAAACCAAACATTTTCTGAGAACAAAGCGTAAACTCCTGGTGGCCTCAGAGCCAAACCTCTGAATGACCCCCGACCCCTGACGGTGGAGGCAACGCAACAATACACTTAATTTGCTGTGTGAATACCTGCAGAGGTGTGTGTGTGGCTGCGAGTGTGTGTGTAGCTCCAGCCCAAACAGTGCGGCGCCAGCAGTCTGCCCTTCCCTTGAGAACGTAACGGCTGAGTGGTGCTGGAAAGAGAGCCGGGTGGAGGCGGTGGAGGCGGGGAGCGTCCAGGTGACTCAGCCCGGCTCACACCTCCAGCATCACCTGCAGGAACCTCCACTCTGCCTCTGGACGCCTCCACTAATCCGCTTTTTAATCTTTTCAGGAGGAAATTGAACGGAGTGAATGTGAACAGCGGTTCTGCCGACTTCATCAGAAAATAAATAAAAATGCCGTTTATGCTGCTTTCATTCCCCCGCCGGCCTCTGCTCAGCGTTTAGAATCCAACATTTTAACGTCGTGTTTTAAAAACAAAGGAACCAGAACCGGACCAGAGCCGGTTCTGCCAAAAATCACTGAAACCCAATCAGGTTCTGAGCCGGATGTGTTTTCTCTGGCTGGTGGTTTATTCTGGACCAACTGGAGGAAGAGGAAGGAAAAATGTTTTACCATAAAAATCCATAAATCCGAACCAGCCTGCAGGGAAAACCCATTCCTCCTCAGCAGCATCAGACACATCAGACTTTGACTAGGCCATTTTGTTTCTGCTACAGATCAGCAAAAACATCACCAGACTTTTTTATCAAGATGTTTTTGGTAAATAAAGGAACTGACTTTGGGTTCTTTTGGGTCGGGAATGGTTCTGGTCTTGATTCTGGTTCTGATTCTTGCCTTAAAGCCGCAGTAACTTTTACACAAATCAGTTTTTATTTGTTCAAAATGTCTCCATGTCGTTACAGACAGGTAATCTGTGGACTGATTGAACTCAAATACACCAAAAACAACCAATCAGAGCCAGAAGGCGGGGCTTATCGCTGTCAATCATTCTTGTGTACTCGCTGCTAAATGTTAGTGGCAGAGAAATAATTCACTGCTGCAGGAAAACTGTTTATCCGCCGTCATTGATGGCTACGCTAACTAACATTAGCATTAATGACAGGCTATGCTAGCTGCAGAGTAGAGGAGAGCAAAGGGAGTGATTGGCAGTGCTAAGTCCCGCCTCCTTGCTCTGATTGGCTGTTTGAGGGGTTTTATGGATGATCTGTTTCATCTGATGATGTCAGACTTTGTTCTTCATCCTGAATTTCTTTAGATCAGGTCATGAAGAGTTTCTGCTTCAGATCTTTCTGCCTACTTCATGTTGCCTGACCAGTTCTAGTAAAATCATTTCCTCAGTTCTGGAAAGTGTTTCAATACATAAGTTTAATAAACACTAATTAATACTTCTCCACACATAGAGCCTGTTTGGCTCTGATAGTTTTAGGCTCCGCCCACACGGAGACGATTTTAGATTCATCCTCCAAAGTTTTTATTCGTTTAAACGATGCGTTCAGGCGACTCGATCGTTTTTGGATAAATTTCAGGTTTCATGTTTCCATGTGACATCAGATCCATCTCTCTCTCTCCCTCTCGCAAACCCTTAAAATAACAAACATGGCGCCACCTGGAGTTTTTTGTTTCGTTTCGTCTGTCGATGTTACAGCGCCACCAACTGGTCTGGCAGACCGACTGCAGCACTGTCTTAATCGTTTACCAGAATCCTCGTCTCGTCTCGACAGAAACTTTTTGTCTCCATGCATTAAATGATCCAATAAAAACAGATTTTGAGGTTGGAACAAAAACAGAGCCAAAGGGCGTAAATACTTCTTCATACTTGGACAACCTGGAGGCACAGAAACCTCTTCGGTGTGTTTTTAGGTTTGACGGTGGGATCCAAGTCAAACATGGCCGTCCTGCAGTGAAAGCAGAGCGGTCAGTCGGCTCTTTATTCCCCTGGCGGCGCGGCCGTCCAGCCGGCCCCACTTAAGGTTATTAGCAGCTATAAATACGCCTGTTTCCAGGCTAGAATGTCAACGCTGTTTGTCCTGGTTAAGACACATAATGACCTCATTTACATCTCGTTTCCTCCTCCGAATCGGAAGCCATTATGCGCCCCCACACTCCGCGCCCCCTCCGCTGAGAAATATCCACGGTTAGGAACACGGACCAATCAGCTGCCGAGCTGCAGGACGGGAAGGAAAAGCTCCAGGGAGTCAGGCTGGGGCAGAGGACACAGGAAGTGGAAGCAAAGGCTACTTCCTGTCCGGCAGAGACACTGGTCATGGTTTTTGCTGTTTGTTTATCTCAATTATTCAGATTTGAGACAGAAACTAAAATGATTCCCAGAGTTTTAGTAATTATTCCATCCTGGATTTAACTAAAATTACAGTGAAGTCAAAATTCAATAAATCTGTAAAAGTGACTTCATGTGAAAAATGTTTCCCCAAGAAGATCTTTGCTCTTTTGTCACATTTAATTTTAATCATTTGAACTTTAAAACTAAAGATAACCTCAGTAAAGTTTAAAAAATCTGATTTAAAATGCTTAAAATAAAAATAATAATATTCTACATAAAGTATGTAATATTGTCATGCAACATAATTTCATTTATGAGTTAACTTTCTGTGTCTCACTAATATGATTATAATTTATGTTTTTTCAACTCAGAATCAGCTAAAGTGAAAATGGACCGATCAATAATAATAATAATAATAATAATATAATAATAATAATCAGAATGATGGAGCTCCTTGTCTTATTTGATTAAATCTGGTATTCCTGATTATTTTTTGGGGGCTTCCTTCCGTTCTCCCAGTGTGACTGAGGTCAGAGTTTCAGCCTGTTGGCATCGTCTGCCTGGTTCGATCTGAAGCTTCCTGACCCGGCCGTGACCTCAAACAAGCAACAAATATCCAAACACGGCGAACACGACGAACACGGCGAACACGGCGAACACGGCGAACACGGCGAACACGGCGGCCGCGTCGCCAGAGACAAAACAGCAGCATGTGGAGCATGCAGGAGGAGACGCTCTGCCTCTCCACACAAAGCAATCTGCAGAAACGATCAGAGGTTTCATTCCTCATCGCTGACGGTCGCCAACATCAGCATCACCGACTCACTGGAAGCTGCTCTTCCTCCAGAACAACCAGCTTCCCCAGTCAGAGCTGCACACTGGGAGTCAGAGCAGCTGCATGAAAACAGGCGATAAGCTGCAGAGATGATGAAATATGGAGCAAAAACACACGACCGGAAAAACGATGTCTGATAGAAACACACACACACACACACACACAGGTAAAGGTGAGTAGCTGCATATGATCACCATGGAAACCAGTTCAGGAGGTCAGAGGTCAGACATGAAGGTTTATTTTATATTTCAAGAGGAAAAAGAAAAACCATAAAATTATTTAGAGAACTACATTAATGAAATATTATCACGGCTGTTTTAACCTGAAATCCTGCAGGTGAATTTTCCGCATAGAAAAATTATTTCTGAGATTTAAATAAAGAAAATTATTATTTATGTAAATTAGCCTTCAAGTTGCTGATTTAGTTACTAAATTAATTTTTAAAGCAGAAACATTTTCCTACAGTTCTGGGCTCCAGCCTGAGGTTCTGGTGAGGTTCTGCTGTGGTTCTGGTGAGGTTCTGCTGTGGTTCTGCTGTGGTTCTGGTGAGGTTCTGCTCTGGTTCTGGTGAGGTTCTGTGAGGTTCTGCTCTGGTTCTGGTGAGGTTCTACTGTGGTTCTGCTCTGGTTCTGGTGAGGTTCTGCTCTGGTTCTGGTGAGGTTCTGCTGTGGTTCTGGTGAGGTTCTGCTCTGGTTCTGGTGAGGTTCTACTGTGGTTCTGCTCTGGTTCTGGTGAGGTTCTACTCTGGTTCTGGTGTGGTTCTGCTCTGGTTCTGGTGAGGTTCTGCTGTGGTTCTGGTGAGGTTCTGCTCTGGTTCTGGTGTGGTTCTGCTCTGGTTCTGGTGAGGTTCTGCTCTGGTTCTGGTGTGGTTCTGCTCTGGTTCTGGTGTGGTTCTGCTCTGGTTCTGGTGAGGTTCTGCTGTGGTTCTGGTGAGGTTCTACTGTGCTTCTGCTCTGGTTCTGGTGAGGTTCTGCTGTGGTTCTGGTGAGGTTCTGCTCTGGTTCTGGTGAGGTTCTACTGTGGTTCTGCTCTGGTTCTGGTGAGGTTCTGGTGAGGTTCTGCTGTGGTTCTGCTCTGGTTCTGGTGAGGTTCTGCTCTGGTTCTGGTGAGGTTCTGCTGTGGTTCTGGTGAGGTTCTGCTGTGGTTCTGGTGAGGTTCTGCTGTGGTTCTGCTCTGGTTCTGGTGAGGTTCTGCTCTGGTTCTGCTCTGGTTCTGGTGAGGTTCTGCTGTGGTTCTGGTGAGGTTCTGCTCTGGTTCTGGTGAGGTTCTGGTGAGGTTCTGCTGTGGTTCTGCTCTGGTTCTGGTGAGGTTCTGCTCTGGTTCTGCTCTGGTTCTGGTGAGGTTCTGCTCTGGTTCTGGTGAGGTTCTGCTCTGGTTCTGCTCTGGTTCTGCTCTGGTTCTGGTGAGGTTCTGCTGTGGTTCTGGTGAGGTTCTGCTCTGGTTCTGGTGAGGTTCTGTTGAGGTTCTAGTGTCCCTCATCTTCCTCCAGACCAGATTCTCTCTGCCAACGGTACCGGTACCTGCTCTGATCACCATGGTAACACCTAGGCCTGACCTTTAACCCCAGTTTGGGTCGGAACCAAGTCCTGCTGGAAAATGAACCCCAGCATCTCTATGAAGCTGTAAAATGTTCTGGTAGACGCTGCGTAGAACCCAGTGGACCAGAACCAGCAGATCATCTCAGAACGTCTCTGGTCCAGTCTGCTCGGAACCGGTCCAGTTGGTTTTCTGGTGAAATGATCAGAACTGTTTCTGTCGTTTCCTCTGATCTTGTAATGAATTTCATTTCGGCGCCGGTTCGATTTAAGCAGACATGAGCAGAGCCGGTCCGGATGGCCGGGTCCAAACGGCCAGTTCCGGGCCGTGGCTCCATCTGATACCGGTCCGGATGGGTTCTGCTCCGCTCTGATGGCGGCGCTCTGCTGAGGTTGAGGGACAGATCTGCTTTTCCCTCCCGGTCGGTCGGGCCGGTTCCGACCCGCATGGCTGCGCCGGGACAGCGGGTGATTGGCGTGGCGGCCGCATGGCGCCGCCTCAGATTATTCATATCACATAGTTCGGTTTCATAAAGCAATTACATGTTTTCACACTCCGCCAGCTCTGGGAAACTGAGTGGAGGAAGAACCCGACGTCCTGCTTTCACCTGAAAACAGGTTCACTCACCTGACGGCAGCCATCTTTAATCCTGCAGCTGCTCTTCTTCAGGTTGCCAGCAGAACAGAGAACGGTCGTTCCTCCTGCTGGGAGAATCCCAGCTACTGCTGGGAAGGAGGCAGAGCTCACTGGTGCAGCAGACGGGTTTACTGAACCAGACCCAGAACCAGAACCAGAACCAGAAGCTCCTCTGCTGCTTAGCGAAGGGAAACTGGTTCTACATGTGGAAATCATTTAGTGGTGACCAGAAAGCTGAAAATGAGTCGTCACTTCGTCTTATAACATCCAAATAAACAGACTCAAAACCAACAGAGAGCAGTGCTGCCCCCTGGTGGATGGGAGGAAATAATCTGATTGAAGCAAAATGAGTGAATTTTCATCAGTGCAGATGGAGCGTCTGCACTGTGATGTCATTATCAGGTTATTGAAAGTAACTTTTCAATAAGTTCAAAGAATCCGTTGCTACCAGTCCGGTCCGGTCTGGTAGACCGGACCGGACCGGACTACCAGCCGGCTGCAGCATCAGATTTAATAAATCAATGTTTATTAAAGTTACAGAACATATTTTGGGTTTGTCTAAATAAGGAGCTAATGACTTCAGATAAAAATGAAATTGACTTCCAGAAACCAGTGAAATAAGGATTTTCCACAGATTTTCACATGAATTCATAACCGTCAGTGGACTGTCAATGGCCCATTAAAGCCGTCTTGTTGTTGCAGGTTGTTGTCAGACTGGAGGCAGAAATGCTAAAGAAACGGCTTTGATTACTCAACAAGTGCTGCAGAAAATCACTGGAGCCCGACTGAGTCTGAGAACACAAACACGGAGACGGAGGGACACGTCCGCAGGCCGGGCCTGAAACCAGGAATACACTGAACACACATGAACCTGACAGGTGACGCCATGGCAACACCTGTCAGCTGCTTCTGGGCACAATGGGGTTATTATAAGGTATCAGCTATAGAGCAATGTATATTGTGTTGTTAATGTATTTAAGTACTTTAACTTGAGTTTTTATGTCATATATATATATATATATATACATACATACATACATACATACATACATACATACATACATACATACATACATACATACATACATACATACATACATACATACATACATACATACATACATATATATATATATGTACTTCCTGTAACAATAATTACCTGAATGGGCATTTATTGTCAGAACTGAACTATGCTTCCTTTTTGATGGTTGGTTGGTTGGTTGGTTGGTTGGTTGGTTGGTTGGTTGGATGGATGAGCGGTTGGATGGGCAGACAGACGGTCCAGTCATTAGAATCTCATTTCTCAGTCAAACTTTAGGAGATTTTCTTTGTTTTATGAACATTTACACTGAAAAATGTCTTTAAAACATCAATATTGTCCAGCTGGGGTTCCCAAATTTATGTCATTTACTGTCAATCCATCATCCATTAACCATCCATCCATCATCCATCCATCCATCATCCATCCATCATCCATCCATCATCCATTAACCATCCATCCATCATCCATCCATCATCCATCCATCATCCATCCATCATCCATTAACCATCCATCCATCATCCATTAACCATCCATCCATCCATCATCCATCCATCATCCATCCATCATCCATTAACCATCCATCCATCATCCATCCATCATCCATCCATCATCCATCCATCATCCATTAACCATCCATCCATCATCCATTAACCATCCATCCATCATCCATCCATCCATCATCCATCCATCATCCATCCATCATCCATTAACCATCCATCCATCATCCATCCATCATCCATTAACCATCCATCCATCATCCATCCATCCATCATCCATCCATCATCCATTAACCATCCATCCATCATCCATCCATCCATCATCCATCCATCATCCATCCATCCATCATCCATCCATCATCCATCCATCATCCATCCATCCATCATCCATCCATCATCCATCCATCATCCATTAACCATCCATCCATCATCCATCCATCCATCATCCATCCATCATCCATCCATCATCCATCCATCCATCATCCATCCATCCATCAATCATCCATCCATCCATCCATCATCCATCCATCATCCATCATCCATCCATCCATCCACCCACCATCCATCCATCATCCATCCATCCATCCATCCACCCACCATCCATCCATCCATCATCCATCCATCATCCATTAACCATCCATCCATCATCCATCCATCATCCATCCATCCATCCATCCACCCACCATCCATCCATCCACCATCCATCCATCCACCATCCACCATCCATCCATCATCCATCCATCCACCATCCATCCATCATCCATTAACCATCCATCCATCATCCATCCATCCATCATCCATCCATCATCCATTAACCATCCATCCATCATCCATCCATCCATCCATCATCCATCCATCCATCATCCATTAACCATCCATCCATCATCCATCCATCCATCATCCATTAACCATCCATCCATCATCCATCCATCATCCATCCATCATCCATCCATCATCCATTAACCATCCATCCATCATCCATCCATCATCCATTAACCATCCATCCATCATCCATCCATCATCCATTAACCATCCATCCATCCATCCATCCATCCATCATCCATCCATCATCCATCCATCATCCATTAACCATCCATCCATCATCCATCCATCCATCATCCATCCATCCATCCACCATCCATCCATCATCCATCCATCCATCATCCATCCATCATCCATCATCCATCCATCCACCATCCAGCCATCATCCATCCACCATCCATCCATCCATCATCCATCCATCATCCATCCATCATCCATCCACCATCCATCATCCATCCATCATCCATCCATCATCCATCCATCCACCATCCATCATCCATCCACCAGCCATCATCCATCCATCCATCCATCATCCATCCATCATCCATCCATCATCCATCCACCATCCATCATCCATCCATCATCCATCCATCATCCATCCACCATCCATCATCCATCCACCAGCCATCATCCATCCATCCATCCATCATCCATCCACCATCCATCCATCCATCATCCATCCATCCATCCACCATCCATCCATCATCCATCCATCCATCATCCATCCATCATCCATCCACCATCCATCATCCATCCATCCACCATCCAGCCATCATCCATCCACCATCCATCCATCCATCATCCATCCATCATCCATCCACCATCCATCATCCATCCATCATCCATCCATCATCCATCCACCATCCATCATCCATCCACCAGCCATCATCCATCCATCCATCCATCATCCATCCACCATCCATCCATCCATCATCCATCCATCCATCAATCATCCATCCACCATCCATCATCCATCCACCCACCATCCATCATCCATCCATCCATCATCCATCCATCCATCCATCCACCCACCATCCATCATCCATCCACCATCCATCATCCATCCACCATCCATCCATCCATCATCCATCCATCCATCCACCATCCATCCATCATCCATTAACCATCCATCCATCATCCATCCATCCATCATCCATCCATCATCCATTAACCATCCATCCATCATCCATCCATCCATCATCCATCCATCATCCATCCATCATCCATCCATCCATCATCCATCCATCCATCAATCATCCATCCATCCATCCATCATCCATCCATCCATCCATCCACCCACCATCCATCCATCCATCATCCATCCATCATCCATTAACCATCCATCCATCATCCATCCATCCATCATCCATCCATCATCCATCCATCATCCATTAACCATCCATCCATCATCCATCCATCATCCATCCATCATCCATTAACCATCCATCCATCATCCATCCATCCATCATCCATCCATCATCCATTAACCATCCATCCATCATCCATCCATCCATCATCCATCCATCATCCATCCATCCATCATCCATCCATCATCCATCCATCATCCATCCATCCATCATCCATCCATCATCCATCCATCATCCATTAACCATCCATCCATCATCCATCCATCCATCATCCATCCATCATCCATCCATCATCCATCCATCCATCATCCATCCATCCATCAATCATCCATCCATCCATCCATCATCCATCCATCATCCATCATCCATCCATCCATCCACCCACCCACCATCCATCCATCATCCATCCATCCATCCATCCACCCACCATCCATCCATCCATCATCCATCCATCATCCATTAACCATCCATCCATCATCCATCCATCATCCATCCATCCATCCATCCACCCACCATCCATCCATCCATCCACCATCCATCCATCCACCATCCATCCATCATCCATCCATCCACCATCCATCCATCATCCATTAACCATCCATCCATCAATCCATCATCCATCCATCATCCATTAACCATCCATCCATCATCCATCCATCCATCCATCATCCATCCATCCATCATCCATTAACCATCCATCCATCATCCATCCATCCATCATCCATTAACCATCCATCCATCATCCATCCATCATCCATCCATCATCCATTAACCATCCATCCATCATCCATCCATCATCCATTAACCATCCATCCATCCATCCATCCATCCATCCATCCATCCATCATCCATCCATCATCCATCCATCATCCATTAACCATCCATCCATCATCCATCCATCCATCATCCATCCATCCATCCACCATCCATCCATCATCCATCCATCCATCATCCATCCATCATCCATCATCCATCCATCCACCATCCAGCCATCATCCATCCACCATCCATCCATCCATCATCCATCCATCATCCATCCATCATCCATCCACCATCCATCATCCATCCATCATCCATCCATCATCCATCCATCCACCATCCATCATCCATCCACCAGCCATCATCCATCCATCCATCCATCATCCATCCATCATCCATCCATCATCCATCCACCATCCATCATCCATCCATCATCCATCCATCATCCATCCACCATCCATCATCCATCCACCAGCCATCATCCATCCATCCATCCATCATCCATCCACCATCCATCCATCCATCATCCATCCATCCATCCACCATCCATCCATCATCCATCCATCCATCATCCATCCATCATCCATCCACCATCCATCATCCATCCATCCACCATCCAGCCATCATCCATCCACCATCCATCCATCCATCATCCATCCATCATCCATCCACCATCCATCATCCATCCATCATCCATCCATCATCCATCATCCATCCACCAGCCATCATCCATCCATCCATCCATCATCCATCCACCATCCATCCATCCATCATCCATCCATCCATCAATCATCCATCCACCATCCATCATCCATCCACCCACCATCCATCATCCATCCATCCACCCACCATCCATCATCCATCCACCATCCATCATCCATCCACCATCCATCATCCATCATCCATCCATCCATCCATCCATCCACCATCCATCCATCCACCATCCATCCATCATCCATCATCCATCCGTCCATCATCCATCCATCCATCGACCATCCATCCATCCATCCATCCATCCACCATCCATCCGCCATCCATCCATCATCCATCATCCATCCACCATCCATCCATCCATCCATCCATCCATCCATCCACCATCCATCCATCCATCCATCCATCCATCCATCCATCCACCATCCATCCATCCATCCATCCATCCATCCATCCATCATCCATCTCCTTTGTATAGAAGCTTCTTCTTCTTCTCTTAGTCGCGGTTCTCCAGCGCCGGCTGTGACCCGGTTAGCTTTAAGCCGCTGTTTGAGTCGGCCCTTAGTTGAGCTTGGCTGCTCAGACAGGGCAATAGTTTGCTCTCTCTCACACACACACACACACACACACACACACACACACACACACACACACACCTACACACACGCTGGCTGCCCTGGCTAATTGAATGGCGGGGCAGAAGGTCCGGGTCTTTATGTTCACGGAGAGGACCCATGAATATCTGCGTTTCATTTGGACGCTGCTTTGGGAAAAGCTGCAGGAGTGTGGGAAACGACTCGGACTGCAGCTGAATATTCACCTTCCCGTCAGCTTCAGGCCCGGTTTTATGTTCTGGGAAACAGAACTTGAGACTGATTTAGAAGTTTTAACACGGATAATTAGCACGATGTTAAACCTGTGAAACTAAAACGTCTCAAAGAAAATCCTGTTTGGTTCTCTGAGGAAAACGATGGACGGATGGACCTGCTGGCCCTTTGGTAAAACAGAGCCTAAATGCCTAAAAGGCTTAAAATGCTAGAAGAAAAAACACAAACTAGTTTTCCATCAGGTATTACTAAGCTTCAAAATAAAAGCTTAGATGTGTCAGTGGTCTCTGTAAAACAGAAACTTCTTCAAAACCAAAAGATAAAAACATTCTGACATGACCTGGATTATTAATATCAGCATTTTCGCGCTTTCACTCTGCAGCTGCCTCGAAGCCACACCACTAATTTAAATGTTTTCTCAAAGGAGAAATTCTAGTGAAATCTGAAGTTTACTCAAAGCTAACAGTTAGAGTAACTTTAAACATTTTCAATGCTAAAACAATGAAAAACCCAAGGATTTGTAAAGATTCTGCACAAAATATCCTCCAAGATCTCAAAATAATTTGAACTTTGATAGATAAGAAGATATAAACATCAGAATTAGACAGAAAAAGATATTTTGGTGAATTTTAGAATGAAAACTGCAG